>NW_027108604.1:34184-37856 GCF_000696795.3 Halyomorpha halys
ATTTATAAAAGTGTTATTCTAATAAAATCACACGTGTTATTTTATGCTGTCACAATATATAGACATGTTGTGAAAGAAGGTTGTATCTTGTATGATTAGGTAAGAAACGGTTACGAAAAATTTTCCACGAGTAGCTACCACTTCAATTATTGAGTAATGTATAAAATATGAAAAATAAATAAATAGATTTCAATAAAAAAATACAAGATAAATCTTAATTAATGTGATTTATTTATGAATGTAAATAAAACTGACTGGTTTTATTTACAACGATAAATAAGTGCTACTTCTTATATCTTAATAATTAGAAACCGGATTTTTGTGCTGTAAAAAACCCATAAACGTGTTGTAATAAATCGAAAAACGTATAGTAATAATTCAAAATGTGTATAACACACCCGAATTCTGTAATAATCAACTTTATCGTTGTATTTGTATCATTAATACATGGAAACTTTATCTAAGCTTGTTTGAACAATAATTAAACTCGCTAAATACTATATTTAGCAATCATTC
Source organism: Halyomorpha halys (assembly GCF_000696795.3). Lineage (NCBI taxonomy): Eukaryota > Metazoa > Arthropoda > Insecta > Hemiptera > Pentatomidae > Halyomorpha > Halyomorpha halys. The sequence continues at coordinate 34,701 of NW_027108604.1, forward strand.
ATAAAAAATAAACTAATCTGATTATTAAGAAATCAATATGGCTGCCAAAAGTTAGGCAGTTTGTATGTCAAAAATTGGGGTTTTTTCAACAACCAACAAAGAAAGAATCAAACGCGTTATTTTTGCTTAAATAAAGAAATTATAATTTAAATAGAATAGTAATATTCCCAATAATATTCATTGAATCGATTACTTTATTATTATGATATAATATGGGCGTTCTTCGATGAACTTTATGGTGCTTAATCAAAAATACTCATATTTTTTGGACAAAAACCAACCCCTGAAATAACCCATAAGTATGTTTGAAATGATACAAATACATTGTTCAAACTTTATGTACACTGATCTTATATAACTGTCAGATAACAACAAAAAGGCCCTTTTTGCTGGTAGTCGATATAACTAGAGATCGAATTATTGTGTAATAAAAATACGAAAATCGTGCAATAAAAATAAAAATTATCAATAATCAATAGTAATAATCAATCTTGTTTAAATTAAATTAAACTCACTAAAAACTTTATACATTTACTCAAACATTAAAAAACTAAACTACTCTGATTAAATACTTAAAATTTTGTTCATAATTTAAGAGCTATGAGGAACTTGATTGTATTTTGTAATTTTATAATCCTATTATATTATTTATTTTTTTTTTTACCCTTTAAAATTATTGTCAGTGAATAATGATTCTTTCATTGTATCCCAATCTCTCCAATCCTACATCACCACCCTTGAAGAATGGTGCAAAAACTGGAGGATTAAAATAAATTCCAATAAATCGCACCAAATCACATTTACCCTTCTCGTAAACCTTCGTCTTGCCCCACAGTATCTTTTAATAATACCTCACTTATTCCTGTTGAACAGATCCGTTACTTAGGACTAAATCAGGACAAACGACTGACATGGAATCCTCATACAAGACTGAAAAGACCGGAAACTGCCCGTCGATTCCGAGTATTACAACATTTACTGGACAAATGGTCCAAACTTTCATTCCATTACAAAAGACCGATCTACATGACTGTTATAAGACCTATCTAAACATACGGAGTTGAGCTATGGGGCTCCACTAAACCATCTAATTCCTCTTGAATCCAATCGTTACAGTCTAAAATCCTTCGTAAAATCCTTAATGGTCCTTACTTTGTCACAAATCAACTCACCCATCAGGACCTCAATGTCCCCTATGTTGCCGATTTGGCCAGAACCAGATACCAATCCTTCCATAATGAACTTCCCAACCACCCAAACCAACTGGTTTCTAACCTGGCTTCTCCTAACCTAATAATCATCCTAGTTGTCTGAAAAGAAGATGGCCTCGAGATCTTCTCCTTTAGATGTTTTTGGAGTTGTATCAATGGGTAGATTCCCCACATGTTTGAATCTTGTCATAATACCACTTAAAGCAAATTTACTTGATGTGTATAAGTACAGTTGTAAATGACAATAAATAAATTATTTAAAAAAAAAATATCCCAAATGTGACTTGTAGAAAGAATATGCAAGGCAAGTAGGTTAAAAGGAGTTCATGAGATATTCTTCCAAGTAGAAATCCCTTTTTAATTCCCCCTAAAATGTCATAAGTTTTCAATTGTTTATTTAAATACGAATTTACCATAAACCTAAAATCTAACAAGTAAAAAGTCAAAGCAGAACCCTTTTAAAATTAATATTTTGGTATAATCATATTAATCGAACCATCACCAGAATTCCCCTACCAAGTCCATCATCAAAGCGACTAAATTTTCTAGCCTGAGAACCTCGGAACTGATTTCTAGCCGAGTTGTATGTCCAGCTTCTCTTTTTCTTGAGCAAAACCTGGGCAACACAAGAATGTATGTTCCACTATTTCATCCACAGAATCACACGTTGGGCTCGAAGATCCATCCTCCACTTTGAAGTGGACTAAATGAGGCCTGAAGCAACCATGACCTGTAAGCATTTCTGCAAGCTAATAATCCTCCTTTCCGTTATTCCGGGATATTCAGGCCGTCACCAGAAATCGCCTCGACCTCCCCTTCACAATAGACGCCGGTGTACGCCCAGCAGATAAAGGTCTAGAAGCTTCAAGATTACCCAGCCGCTTCAATCTATAAGTCCCCTCATTTAGTACCATAGATCGCCTTATAGCATGGGGACTGAAGACTAGCTCGCCGTCGACACCGAGGACATTAAAGATTAATCCTTTCAGCCGTATTCTACCTTAAATTTACCTATACATATTATTCATTGTAAAACCAGGATTGATTTTTTTTTTTTAATTTTCAATAACATTCATTCATGTCTATAATTTTTCTTAATATACTTTTTTCACTGTAAATTTTCTCTCTTTTTGTTTCTTTTTTCTAACTCGCCTACACCGTACAAAAACGTTTTTGTTTTTTTTATTTCGGAGCTCTATATCATTAAAATTATCAAAAACACTAGAAAACGTAATAGAAAATAGTAAATTTGCTAAAATATGAGCCCTAAAATTGCCATTTACTTTCAATTTTATACAAATATGAAAACTACTATCACTGTACTACTTTATAGTACATTTAATTTGCTTTAAGTTGTGAGCTAGCAGACGTCTTATAGTCCCTGAGATATATGTTTTTATTAGTCAAATTGTTTGTTCGAACAGCTAGTAATCAACAATTTGTCAAATATCATGAAAACTATTACTCCTACGAAGATCAACATAATATACTCCTTTATAGTACATTTCATTAGCTTTGAGTGTTAATAGACATCTAAACGACGAATAGTTTTTGAGATATAGATTTCTCAAAATAAATTCACTAATTACTGATTATTCAGTGGATCTTTTATGAAAAGTTGCTTTTTAAAAAGGTGTATCTTAAGAACACCTTGTATTGCTCGATTAGGGCTTATAGTTTAAAAAAAATTATTTTGTTTAAATTACGTTCTATTAGGTTATATAAGATATGGATCTCTGAAAAAAAAAAATATTTTTTTTTAACTTTAACAAACAGCCGTCATTTCCCCCTACCTATACTTGGCAGGTTAGTAATCAAAAATTAGGGTGAAATAACTGTCATTTTCTTCTATTAGGATCTTGTACTAGAACATTTCCAATTATATTACGAATTAGTATTGAAGTAAATGGGTTAAATAAAAACTAGCAGAGTCGATAAAATTTGA
>NW_027108604.1:41527-45459 GCF_000696795.3 Halyomorpha halys
TTAAATAAAAACTAGCAGAGTCGATAAAATTTGAATATAATTATAAAAAGATCTCATTACATATAAACACACAACAAAGCGCCATGAGGGCAAGAGCTTGGTTAAACAACATAGACCGTAGCGGGAAGGTAGGATACAATCAGAAATGTTGCCAGTGTCAACCGAATAAATAAAAACTTTAGACAACACGCACAAATCTTTCAATGAATATAACAATTGATAGATAAACGCAATAAAACAATTTATCTCAAAAATTCGTACTTTCGTATTCTGTTTAGGTCCAAAAATTATATTCGTTATTCCAACCTCAAGAAACTCAAGTAAATAGGAATTTTATAGCAACAGGAAAATAAAAAATATCCACCTCGATTTTTTTTTTTTTTCGAAAATCAAAAAAATAGCTAGAACCCTCCAATCTACACAATACTTTTGTTAGGTTGTATGTAGGGTAGTAACTGAACGTCATCAATGCAATCAATGGATTGCTTAACCTAAAATTTCTCAATTTCAAACTATACATTAAGTAAGTAAAATACTAGATAAAATGCATAAATATTGGCATACATACACCTCTACCTGTATCGTGTGAGAAATTTAGTTCAAGCATTAAATTTTATGCAGCAAAATTAAAATTTTGCCCAAAAAAAGAGTACAACGTGTACATTTGAGCAGAAAAAACTCAGAACATTCAAAATTTTTGAAAATCGCTTAAACGTGCAATGAAAAATAAAATTAGTATTATTTTAAATGTCTTTTCCGTGAAATATAATTTTTGTCGAAGTTCCGTCGAAGACATTCAAATCAGAGAACAAAAGACGCAATTGCTCGAAAATCTGATATCGACTCATAACCCTGGAGAAGGTTAAGAGAAGGTACTCTCGGTATCGTTTGTATTTGTATCATGTAATTTTGTAAGATTAAATTGAGTGAATTAATTCATTAGAAGATTAAAATTCGTAAGTTATATTCTCAAATTCGCTGTATTGATTGTATAATCCTAGAAAATATCTAATTATTTTTTTATTTTATTTTTTTTTAGTACTAACATCAGTGAATTAATGGAGGTTAAAGGAAAAATTGCACTGGTCACAGGTGCCACCACTGGGATTGGCCTAACAATGGCAGATACCCTACTCGCTGAGGGCGTCAAGGTTAGTTTATTAATTATGTATTCATTATTTATATATTGTCAATTAAAACATCCTTTTTATACCATTTAGATCTATTTATATTTTCTTATTAACATACATGTTCGTTTTTATGTACTAGTCTACGTTTTTATTAAATTTAAATAGTTAGTTTTATTTAGCTGTTTTATATAACAGACTATAGGTTGTGTTATATAAGGCTTATTCATGCATGCAGTGCTAAATGTAAAATGTTTTAACATTTAATAATAGAAGTACATGATTGTGAGGTCCACGTTATATGTTAAATACAGAGGAGCTTCTAGCGGATTTTCTGGGCAACTTGTTTTGTAACCTTGGAGATAATAAAATCTCTAACAACTTCGCAACATCATCTGTCCTCAACTTCACTTGTTCCTGGTTTCATATTCTATTTTTTTCCCCCCAATAATTTATTATTATTTTTATCCATTCATTTATTAAAGTTTAAAAACTTCCAAAACAAAAACAACACGAACTAAGAGCAACTTACTTATAAAATTAACAGAAAAAATAATAAGTTTATTATTCTAATATTTGTTATATAAGGGAATATGTTGATAAACTGAAATAAGGGTTGTAAAATGGAGGGGAAAGAAAAAAAAGGGAATAAATTGAAAAGCTTGTATTTAGTTTCTAGACTAATATTAATTGTAAAATAATAATGTGGGAAAAAAATGTTATCTTTCTATTATATTGTATCATATCAAAAAAATTTAATTTATAAATTTATATATGTCCGATCACGGATTGATCAGTATGCTGTGTAATGTAGCAACCCCATGTATTTGGGCAGCATGATTGAATAAATTTCTTTCTCTGTTTTATAAATCAAACTTATTGCCCAAACAACTATAAATCAATTAATTTTAGCAAATATCATGAAAGTTACTATTCCTACGAAGATAAAGGTCATTAACTACTTTATAGTAAATTAAACTAGCTTTAATTTGAGTGCTAATAGATATCAATACGTCACATAGTTCCTGAGAAATAGTTTTCTTAAAATAAATTAACTAACAAATAATCATTCGGTACATTTTTAAGAAATGATGCTTTTTAAAAAGCTATATCTCGAGTATTATTGAACGTAAATAGCTCTATTAAGGCTAATATTTCAGCAAATTTACTCTTCTTTAAATAATGTTCTTTTAGATTTTCTAGTGTTGTTCGTAGTTTTTAAGATATAGAGCTCCGAATGGAAAATTAATCTTTTTTAAGGTTTTACAACAGCTGCCGTTTTATTCTCCTTACCTATAGTTGGCAGACTCATCAATTTTGACTAGTAGACATCCGTACGTCGGATGTTTCCTGAGGTATATATTTTCATAAATTAACATTTTTGTCCGAACAATTAGAAATAAAAATTTGTGAATTTATTTTGTCTTCAATTTATTTTAGCTTCGAACTAAAATGGCTGAAAGATCAGTAGTTAGTGACTTTATTTTGAAAAATCGGTTTCTCAAAAACCATTTGACGTACAGATGTCTATTAGCACTCATAGTAAAGCTAGTTTAATGAGCTATAAAGTAGTTTATTACGTTTATCTTCGTTGGAGGAGTAGTATTCATAAAATTAGCTAATATAAATTGATTTATAGTTATTCGGACAAATTTTCATTTGCCAAATTTATATTCATATGTCAATATCATAAAAACTACTACCTCTGCGAAGATAAGCGTCATAAACTACTTTATTTTGAGTGTTGGCAGACATATGTGCGTCTTATGGATCTAGAGATATACTTTTTCAAAAATCCAACATTTTATACGAATAACTAAAAATTAATAAATTTTCTAATATATGAGCTCTAATAGAGTTATTTACGTTCAATAGTTCTCGAGATATAGCTTTTTAAAAAGCAACATTTCATAAAAATGTTGTATGGGACGTACTGAAAGATCGGTAGTTAGTGTATTTATTTTGAAAAATCTATATCTTTAAAACCATTTGACGTACAGATGTCTATTAGCACTCAAATTAAAGCTAGTTTAATGGGCTATACGTTTATCGTCGTAGGAGTAGTAGTTTTCATGATATTTGCTTGAATAAATTTATTTATTGTTCGGACAAATTTTCATTTGCTAAATTTATATTCAAGTGTGAATATCATAAAAGCCTTTTTATATTCTCCCTACCTTTACTTGGTAGACTCATAAATTTTTAATGGTAATCATACGTAGTTTTTATTGAAGTAATAAAAAATTTAGGTGAAATAACTGACTTTTTTTCTAGTGTGCTCTTGTACTAGAAGGCCTTGACTCTTTACGAGTCATAGCGCCATCGAAGAAGAGAAAAAATATTGCATGGGCAATATTATCAATTTGGATGCTGAAAAGAAAAGAAAAAAACCAAGGCCATTCTCATTGGTTATAAGCGCCTTCTTAATTCGCTTCCTTGATGCCCCTCACGTTTCCTCCATAATCGACCCATTCATTTATACTCGAGTCTAAAAAACTTCAAGTCCTGTTTGATCCAGGATATTTTTCTGGAATAATAGTCTGAAAACCCATGGGGCAACACGTGACTGTTTTTTCTATTAAAAACAACTACTAAGATGTGCAGTAAGGGTCGATCTCTGGAAGTATTAGACGAACAGATGTCTGCCAGCACTCAAATTAAAGCTAGGTAAATGCACTATAAAGTAGCAGTTAATAACGTGTATCATCGTAGGAGTAGTAGTTTTTATGATATTTGACAAAATAATTTCTAGTTGTTCGGATAATAATTTTGATTTATGTAAAACAATATCCCTGGAAGTATTAG
>NW_027108604.1:45549-80501 GCF_000696795.3 Halyomorpha halys
AATTAGAGATGTCTCCCAGCACTCAAATTAAACCTAGTTTTATGCGCTATCAAGTAGTTTATGAAACTTATATTCACAGGGGAGTAGTAGTTTTCATGATATCCGTATATGAATATGAATTTTTTACATGAAATTTTGTCAAAATAATTTATTTTAGTAAAATTTATGAAAACTACATCTGCAAATTCTGCGTAGCAGACTGTATGAGTATTCATGGTTTTTAGTTAAAATGTGTTAAATGAAAAAAGTTGTGCTAAATCAAGAAATATTTTCATCTTTTAGCACATTAAAACGATTTAATGCTTGAAGAAGTTTGTCGGGGGGTGCGGTCAGCAAAGAACAACATAAATAAACAAAACCATATTTATTTATTTTATGCCGTCGTTTCGACCTGAGTTTCAGGTCTTCATCAGGGCTATAGAACAAAAGAGATAACAACAACATTTAGAGTAACATACAATAGAAAAGGAATAGTATACAAACATTGTAGAAGTCTGGGCAGAAGAATCATTGCTGAGAGAAGAGGTCGGAGTTTGATGAGATGTAACAGGCTGAGTTGAAGGGTTTCGATGAGAAGGGGTCTGTAGAGTAGCAGAATTGTGCTGTGAAGTGGTGAATGTGATTGTTGTTGATGTTGATGAGATCTAGATGTGTTGTATCTTCTGGTGTAGTGACGTGTATGTAGATGGTTGTTATCACGTCGTTGGCCTCGTGTTACTGGATTCATAATGAGGTGTAGATAGTTGACCGTAGATTAATGATTGGAGAAGTTTGTCGGGGGGTGCGGTCAGCAAAGAACAACATAAATAAACAAAACCATATTTATTTTATGCCGACGTTTCGACCTGAGTTTCAGATGTAGAAGTCTGGGCAGAAGAATCATTGCTGAGAGAAGAATCATTCGACTGAAACTCAGATCGAAACGTCGGCATAAAATAAATAAATATGGTTTTGTTTATTTATGTTGTTCTTTGCTGATCGCACCCCCCGACAAACATCTCTAATCATTAATCTACGGTCAACTATCTACACCTCATTATAAAACGATTTAATATTTAACATGGTTCAGAGTCTGTTATATGGAGGTTGACGTAAGATATAGATTTTTCAAAATAAATTCACTAACTACCGATCTTTCAGTATACAACATTTTTATAAAATGTTGGTTTTTAAAAGGCTATATCTCGAGAACTATTGAACGTAAATAACTCTTTTAGGGCTCATATTTTAGAAAATTTGCTCATCTTTAAATGATGTTCTCTTAGGTTTTCTTGTGTTGCTCCTACTTTTTAAGATATAGAGCACCGAATTAAAAATTAGTGTTTTTTAAGGTTTTGAAACAGCCGCCATTTTTTATTCCCCCTATCCATACTTGGGAGACTCATCAATTGTTTTCTTTAAAGTAATCAAAAATTGGAGTTAGATAACTGCCTTTTCTTCTTCCCGGCTCTTGTGCTAAACACCTTTAGTCTTGATTTATTCATTCTACATTCTTCTATTTATTCTTGGATTACAAATTCCCAACCTATATACAATATACATCCTCTATAAAATCTCATTTCTATTTATATACATCCTTTGATAAAACTGTTTCCTTTTGCTTATCTTTCCTCATTCGTGCTGCACATTTGTTAGAATGTTTCAAACATTTCTACTTGTCTATCTCCATCTATATTTTCCTTTAAATGACAAATATTCCTTTACCTATTTCTTATTCAAACGTCTGTATCGATGAAAATAATTTAAAATCTGTTTTAGAGACCGAGTTTTAAGTGCTTTTATTATTATTATTATTTATATTCTTGGGCATTACATGGTTTATATAACTTACATTTCTTTTTTTTTTTTTTTAATATTGATTATAAGGAGGTGTATAGTTTCGTACAAAAGACACCCCTAACTATATACAATGTTATAAGAAAGAAAGAAAGAAAGAAAATGAAGATAAAATATATAGATAAAAATAATAATTCTTAAGAAGAGTGAAAAATAAAATTTAAAAAAACAATGACATTACTGGATTAAATAAAATAAACAATTGAGGTCTAATGGGGAAAAAAGTTAATTTAAGAAAAAGACGAAAAAATAAACAGTCGTAATGTCAATAATAGAAATAAATATAGAACTTATAACAGAATGTCCTGCAGCACCCTGGGCTTCAGTCTTCCAGATGAGGTTGGATTTCCCAAGTTGTAAGTCACTGCTCCTTTAACTTTCGGTAACTGGGAGTGGAATTTTATGAACTGTATTTTTATAAGGTCTTCTATTGATTCCATTAGTAATTCCAGAGGCATTGGATGTTTCTTACAAACCAAGGAGTATCTATTGCGATTATTTTGAAAAGATTGTAGTTTTTTACTTTTTGTAAAGGATGCCACTCCTCAGACTTCACAGCAGTGGCCTGAGAATTGTTTTAAAATAAGAATCGTGCAAGCACATCTTTTTTTTTTCCTAGCTTCAAACCTCGATAGAAATTTGTTATATGAACAAGATATTTAAATAACACTAAATTTATATTGCATAAAGTTAAAGAAGGAAAGGGTTTGTGCACCAATTTGTACATTTGATTTGATTTTTTTTTTGTACAAAAACCGACATTCAACCGGTCGGGCACAAATTCAGGCCATGTTGTACCAGCTAATAATAAATAACCTATCCAAGCGCTTGAGCATGTGCGAATTTGCTATTGCTTGGCAAGTGTGTAGGTAAATATCTTAAAGATCGGATTTAATAAAGCTTATTCTTAACTTCATTCTAGACGGTGTATATTTCTGGTATAATTGACAAGGATGGGGAGAAAGCAGTACAAGAAATGACCAAAAAGCATGGCGAGAACAGATGTGCTTATAAACACTTGGATGTAAGAAACCAGCAGCAATTTGAAGGTATATATTTCATCATAAACACTTAAACTGAATAAGTTATCACCTAATTTTTATTTATATTTTAAGTTTTAAATGTTCCTTATGTAACCGATCTAGCCCGAACTCGATATTATTCCTTCCTCCCAAACCCACTAGTTTCTAACCTTGCTTCCTCTTCCATTCCTGGCAATCCTCCGAGGCGCCTGAAAAGAAGATGGCCTCGTGACCTTATATTGTAAACTGTTTTTAGAGTTCTACTACTGGGTAGTTTCTCTACACCCTGTATCATATCATTATGTCATTATGATCAAATTTACTTGTTGTATTTTTTATACAGTTGTAAAAATCAATAAATAAATTTAAAAAAAAATATATTAAGTTTTATTTTCAATTTTTATAACATGATTCATTTTTATTTAAATGGTTAATACATTTTCAATTCAGTGCTGGAAATTGAAAGTAAATTTTCTGAAAGGATAAATAACTCATAAGTAATTTTGCCAGGAGTAAACATGGAGCATGCGCAGTACGGGTATATCTCTCCCAAAACCCGTACTTGCGCATGATCCGTTCAGTTCCGGACATTCAGAAGTGGTTGTTATTTCAGACATAATTTGTCTAATTGATACTTTAAAGTCGCAATGATAGTAAAACCAAGTATGGACATGCAGATTTTATGATCCCATTCATGGTCGGTCATGTCTGCGATGCGGGAGAGGGAGGTTTATCTAGAGGTAACCAACCTATTGTAACTATGGTGTTGATGGGGTAAAGTTTTCATTTAGTGGGACCGCCACAGAAATAAAGGTCTACCTACCTGGCCGGGATTAGAAACGGCACCGATGGACTTACCAAGCAGTCGCCTCTGAACCCTTTAGCCTGTGCCTTAAAATGGATACACTACGGGTTGGCCACGAATTCAATCCAACTTACCAACCAGGAAGGTATCATAACCCTATTCTTCTTCTAAGCAAAAATTACGCTAAGGGGTGAGGACTAGACCACGCCCCTTGAAAGTAACTTAACGTTGAAGTTAATAGGGATTAAGCACATTAATCCAATTATCTGTAAAATAATTCCTTTAATCGCAAAAGTGAAGAGAATAGAAGTTGTAATAAATATTATTTTCAATAATTTGGTATATCTATAAATAAAATCCATTGCGCCGTTCTCAAGAAATTCATGATTCTTTCTCTGTTATATTGAACTCAATTCAATGTGAATAATTATGATCCTAAAATATATTTATTGTTCTAAAATGTAAGGAGTAAATTCGTCAATTTTCAATTGAGGTTTTCTTGGAACAGTTAATAAAATTTTTTTTTTTTAAGAAAAACAATAAAATATAAAGTTTGATACTAATAAATAATTGTTTCTGATACAATGGAAAAAGTTGTCCATTAAAAAAAAATTTTTTTTTAGTTTATTTAATACTTTTATTTATTGATATATATTACAATCTGCCACACAGTTGTGGGCAATAGGTAATTGTTATGAATGATCTCATACATACTAAAATAAAATAAATAAATGAATGAAAAAAATTGTTTTTTCTTAAAATATATACAAACAGAAGAATAAACAAAATGAACATAATCACACTATGTGTATGAAAAAAAAATATATATATAATCTCTAGTTACATTTACACTCTAATATACAATATTAACACAATCGACCTGAGGATCCCTGAGCCCACTCTATCCCCCACGTGTGAGGGGTAGAGCAGAGCTCAAAAGATCCCAGTGCATCCCTCTTGCCGCATCACTGTTAAAAAAAAAATTAAAAATAGAAAATATTATTTTTTAGAATATTAAATTTTTACAACAAAAAAGTGACTGAGAATTAATAGTAATTCAAAAATGTGAGCACTTTTGAGTTACTCAATTTTTTTTTTTTTTAATCCTCCTGACTTGCCTCTCAAGATGTTTCATGTGACAGTACAATCATGATTATAATAATTGTACAATTAAATGTTTATTTTTTCCTTTACATTTTGGATCTTAATTCATCATCTGGCATACTTTTTGTTATTGTAATTATATATTATCCTTATTACTGTCCAACCTAAACCACACCATTATTTTCTTCACCAATTAAAATTTAGTAATTGTAAATTACCTATCCTAATTGATATTTTAATATTTTAATCAATTAGAAGAAGTTCCGTAGTTCAACTTGAACAAATGGGTAGTTATAAAAGAATAATTTTACAAGAGGCTGTGATAAAATGTTTTAAATGTATGAATTATTTCTTAGTTTTAATTATTATAGAGAATGATATAGTCTAGGATGGTTAGTAATAAGAATAATACATAATAAAAAAAATAATTTTAGAAAGATGGTTCAAGTGACAGTAAAAATAGGTACACAAAATTGCAGAAAAAATATTTATTAGTTATTGTTTTGCCCCACTTTACAGGGTTGAATCCTAGAAGATGGGGGGGGGGCATTGAGAAATTAATTAGAAATGTTCTAAAGGAAAAATAAATATTGTTTAAGTAAATGGAAAAATTCAGTAATTGTCATTGTAATTGTCTCTTAATTTTCAGATGTATTCAAAGAAATTGTATCTAAGGAAGGAGGTTGTGACATTCTAATCAACAATGCTGGAATAGTGAATGAAAGTGATTTTCAACTATTAATGGAAATAAATGTTGTAAGCATTTTAGGCTTTTAAGTTTATCCTTATTATGAATTCTGTTTTGTTAGGATAATATAGTTATATGGACTCCATATGTTTAAGTGCCAATTAATTTTTCAATCCCTTTAATGTTTCATCCCTTTGTCTCACAAGAGAGTTAGTTATGACAATGCTGTGTAATTAGAAACTGATTACTCGGGATAAGAGATATATTGTGAGAATGCAAAGGGTTTTCAACTTCCTGCAAGTGAGCCACTACTTGATATATATCAAGATATCAGCTGTTGTCTGTGCAGATTACTTCAATGCCACTAAACTTATATGTGAGATTCAATAGCTCTGTTATCCAGAACTCTCCAATGAATCCACCTTATTATAAATCTCACTGAATTTTTGATGATAATGTTAGATAATCTTTCTACCTAACCTCAGCTTTAGATATTGATATAGCCCTCTCTCACTGTATGCACAGTCATACCTGTCTGTTAATGAAAATATGAGACAAGGTAAAAAAGTATGCCTTAAAATATTCAGTCTTTCATCTCTCAGAATCTATTTTCAATCATCTTCTTGAGGTATTGAAAGAATACACCTACTTTATTATTATTTTTCTGGTACTACAGTGCCTACAAGATCCTGGGCTCCCTCCACCACAACCAACCAATCTCCATGATCTAATGCTCTCTCCCTCCATCTTTGAACACTAAATTACCTTAAATCCTCCCTCACATAATCCAATCATCTGATCTAGGGATGTCCTCTTTTTTTATTTTCCATCCAGTTTCTCATCTAACTTCTTTATGGGTATCCTTTGATCAGGCATCCTCTCTGCATGTCCTATCCATCTTATTCAAGGAATCTCACTAATATCATGATGTTGAGTTCCCCAAATAGTTCCATTAGCTCCTTATTCCTTCTTCTCCAAAACCCATTCTTAAGACTCCTCCCTACATCTTTCTCAATACCCGTTTCTCCCAGGATTTGAGCATCCGTTCTGCTTTTCTTGTGAAGAACTTGCCTTACAGTGTATACCTATATAACTACATAGGGACCATAATTAGTAGCTCTGACAAGACAGATGTTAAGATCCTGAACAGAATACTCAAGGCGAATCAGGTGTATTACCAGATTACTAATAGTATCACAGTTCACCACGAAGTTGATAAAAAGACCAAGATGCATATGTATAACTCTGTCTACCCGCCTACACTTAAGAGAGCAGCTGGCTTCTTGCACTCAAAACCATTCAGGTAAGTCAACAACTCAAGAGGTTAGGTTATGTCTACCACAGAACGACTTATTGATGATATTCATATTGATGAAATAGTTCACGGCATTGCAGAATATGATTTGTTCCATTATGAGGTATTATTATCAGAGAGTGCGCCAAGTGGTTATGAGAGCGGTCAAGTACCACATTTTTCACGACGAACAATAATTTTTAAGGATGAAAGGGTTGAGTATTAAAGCTCTCTTATAGCCTATAATCTTCCCAGGAAAATCCTGAATATTTAGCAAAAAGCTCCATCACAATTGGATGATTAGTTTGGCAGTGCTTAAAATACAAATAAACAAATACTGAGTTATATATTAGGTGTATTTTTCAAAACCATTTTATAATAAGCATGAAAATTTATTGCAATAAAATATGTGGAGCATTCTAAAAAATTGATCATTCCTAAAAATGATTAAATATTTTTTAATAAGTCTTTATATTTTATAATAATTTCTTAACAGTATTGTTAATTTATGTATATAAAAATTGTTTTAAATTGTAATGATATGTTTTTTATAGTTTGGAGTGATGACAGGATGCCGACTCGCCCTCAAGTATTTAAATAAAGGTGGTTGTGTTATGTGCACATCATCCTTGTCTGGATTTGAAGCTTATTGCCCATATTTAATAGCCTATAATGCTTCTAAGCATGCTGTCTTAGGACTTGTTAAATCTTTTGGAGTAAGATGCTTTTTATTGTATTTTCTTCTTTAATAATATTTTAACCAAAAAATTTTACCACCCATGCATTATTTTAAATATAGATATAATTGAGAAAATATTTTTAATCAGCATAATGGCTTTGATTAATTTCAATTTTTTTTATTTTATTTCATCATCTCATATTCTCTCTTGGTTAGTATTATATATAGTTCATTTCAGATCACGTTTTTCTTGATAATGCCTGAACTGGCAAAATAGTCATCAGTTACTTATTGAGTGACTATTATAATTGACAAATATATGATATTAATAAAAAAAAATTAAAAGAAAGATTTTTCACATAAACCATTGCTAAAATAATTGGTTTCTAAATTTCATTAGTTTTTCTTATACTAGGAATATTTTACTCCAACTTCTTTATCTTGGTACTGTTGACAAGCAAATAATAAATCTTTTCTATATTTCTCTCATAAAATTCAAAAATCCTCAATATACCAGGGTGGATAATAGAACCTTTTTTTTGTTTAGTTCATTTAATTTATTAATTTAATTTTTTTAAATATGTTTTATAGGATCCACAACTTTTTGCGGAGCACAACATTCGATACCTATCAATTGCACCAGGTGTTACAGATACGAAAATTTGCGAACTTCCTCCAACTTACCATTTTAATCAGGAGTGGGGGAAAAAAGGAGTAGCAGCTTTTTATTCAGAAACTCCTCAAAAGTAATGAATATTAAAACTATAACTTTAAAAATATAAGCATGATTTATTTGATTACTATGTGTCAATGAAATTATATCTGCCTCAATAAAACATTTTAGGGATGAAAATTTGTCTCAAACTTCATTAAAATATTGCAATTAAATTCTAAATTTTGTTTCTTTGTTGATCTTTAATAGATACAGATAAGTTACTAAATAATTGTTGGTTAATGTGATATAGAGCATTTTATTTTAGAACATAAAGAAATCGATTTGAAACACTAATTTTTAATGAATTATACCTGAATTGAAGTATATAATTTAATAATTTCTGCATTTTTTTACAATGTTAAATTGTGCAAACCCAAGCACCATTACTTTCCCAGTCTAAGTTAAAGTGTTTTCTGTGAGACTTAATATTCTTATGAAACATTCTATTGCTAAACTAAATAAAACTTTAGATAGAGAAACACCTTGTTTTAAATATTTTAATTGCATATAGTACAATCTAATTTTGGTCATAGGCACCTGCTCAGCACGCATCATCTGGAAGACGTACGGAACTTATCAAGTTGTAGCATTTTGATCGATAATTATTATTTTGTGTATATTATCAAATTAAACTAATTCACAGAAACGTCTTGGAAGAGCCCAAAATAATTATTTTTTAAATTTACCCCCGACAACAATGATATAAATATGAGATCCTGTCTAGACAATGCTCATTGGTTCCCTTTTAATATCTTCAGGGCTCTACCAGAATTTCTTTACTTAGTCTGTACCTCTATCAATGTATTTTTTGAAGTTGTAACTTCAACATCCTTAACATTCCATTGTTAAGTCTGGAAAATAGTTCTCTCCAGTGTTGTGGTAACATAGAAAGGTCATTTGTTTGTCTCTTGCCTATTTTTTCTTCTCTATCCTAACCTGTATCTTATTCCAACCTACCTTCTAACCTTGGTAATACTGACTATATGGATGAATAGGCAGTATTTGAGGCCTTTTGAGAAATCATATTAAACATTCTTTGGCAAACCTAAAACTTCTCAATATTGTTTACTTAACAACCTTATAGTGTGACATACAAGGCCCATGAAATATTAAATTTATCTAAAAATGTCTGATTTTTCTTTTTAACTAGAAAAATATTCTGACTTCTGTAAACAAAGCAATATTTTATGGAGATGAGACTTATATCTATTCCTCTATCATTTTTTTTTCTACATAACCACTATATACACCTGCATATACATCTTGGAATGTTAATGTGCTTGAATATGCAAAACAAGGAAAATATTCATAAACATAGATTTGCAAGCCAGAATTTGACATTTTTTCTTCTTTCGTAATAATTCATTTAATATTTTTTTATAATTCAGCCTCTGTCTCACTAGAATCCACTTTGATTTTCTGACACAGCTAAATATGTATTATTAATTAATAACCTCAGTTTCTTAGTTCTTAAGAAACTTTTCTTATACTTCATTATATTTGTTTATTTTATTAATTGGATAGTATAGATATATAAATAAAATATTGTAAGAAGATAGTCGGGGTGGTGATCAATAAGGGAACAAAATAGTAAAAGAAAACTGTTTAATGTTAATCAACATTTCACCCCACTTTGCAGAGCTTCCTCAGGGCTGTCAGGTTGTAACGCAATGGACAACAACCATTGGTCAAATGTTGGTAAATAATAAATAGTTTTCTTTTACTATTTTGACACTCTTATTGACCGCCATCCAGACTATCTTCTTACAATCTACTTCTTACAATAAACTATCTTCTTCCAATAAAAATAAATATATTTAATATTCACAAAACAAAATATAATGCCTATTTCATGTGTTGCAGAACTGAATCAGTTGCAAAGGCTACTCTTTACATGATTCAACACGCACCTACAGGAAGTATATGGGTTGTGATGAATGATCAGTTATTCAAGATTACATTTCCAGACAGGGAGTCCTACCAGACAAAAATACTAGACCTGTGATATTATAAAAAAATGGATTACAAATCGTCGATACAATACCTTAAAGTTTCTTCATGATTTTATGTATCAACTAATAACTTAATAACTAATATTGTATAACAACTATTTATATTATACAACCACTAATTATATAATTATTATATAAACAACTAATAACTTCAATAATATAGAAGATGGTAATAATTTACCCTTACATCCCCGAAGTTACAGTTTTGTCTCCTCCAGTTCTAGAAATCAAAGTCTATGTACATATATTTAATTTTAATGTGTAACATGAGCTGTATCTTAAGACATCAATTGTATTGTAATTGGAATGAATTAAATAAAGCATATAATCATGTAAATTATATTTAAAACTGTAATAAATTATACACTGTTTTAAAACTTAAAACATTATTCTATTATTAAATTATAATAAATAATTATGCAATTATGTTACATTATAATAAATAGATTAATAACTGTTTTATTACAAGAAAGTTATTTGCTAACTCCCTATTATTTCATGTTTTCTGTTAAGAATAAAGAGTTTATTCTCGAATATTAATCAAAACTGTACATATTACCCAATTAAACCATATAGAAATATGCCTTTTCTAGTTGTCTTTTAAAAATTGTTAATTAAAATAATCAAACCCTCCATTATTTGCTCAATCATCATTCTTGAGGATTTCCTTCATAAAACCTTTCCTCTCTTACTCATTTTTCACATACTTATGAATACTAGATGATATCATCAATACAGCATCACATAGTAGACATCATGATTGTTGAGGAAAGCAATTTATAGTTATCTCAGAAAACAATTTTATAAGTTTTAGAATTTTCTGTTAATAATTTAAAAATTACATCGTCTGTACATCCTCTTGAAGTAAAGCTGCAGTCAAACTAAGTAAGGTCAAGTGTGTTTTTTGTATCAAAAGCAAAACAGATTTTTTAAAAATAGTAATTTTCATCTTTATCAAAATATAACTAAAAAATATTAAAAATAAAATAAAATAAATAAATGAACCTCATATTCAGAGGATTAATTTTGCTTTGTTTACATTTGATGAAAAAATTAAAAGAGTATTAAAACTAAAAAAATATTAAAATTCAAAGACCAAAAGATTAGAAGATTAAGAAGTCCTTTATAATGCAGCTTATATTTTAGGGATTAGCGATTCAAAGTTGAAGCTTCATGGAATTAAAAGTTGTTATATGAAAGAGATTGCTAGGGGAAGAGAGGGCGGTCAAAAAGGAACAAAAAAAAGGTTGACAATTATTTATTTGCCAACATTTCATCACATTTTGTTGGGCTTCATCAGAGCTGTCGTCTTTTAAAGACAGCTAACAAGATATAGTTATTAACTCTTTTGGTTTTCACTCTTCCCCTCCCCCAATCTTCTCCTTCATATTCAGAAAAATATGGTCAATTATTTAAATATATATACATATACTGCCGTGTACGGGGCTTCGGGGTTTCTAAGCCCGACTAGGGGTTCCCCGTACAGGTATTATATTGAAATTTATTCATCTATTAATGTATTTGTATTTATATATTTCTATTATGTATTTATATTATATATTTATATTATGTATCTCTATCAGTTCCTGATGGGAACCGACTGAAAAGGGATGCTCTATATTTAATTCAAACACTAGACACCATCTGGATCCCCTCGCCGTGGTATGCTAGATATGAATATTATAATTAATCATTGGAGTTCCTTTCCAACGGTATCGTGTTCACCAATTTAGTATGCTATATATATGAGGTGGCATGCAGGGATTATTAATTATAAAGTAAAGTCTTTGTTACATGTTTTATATTTACAATTATATATACATTATCAAGAATACTATTATGAGAGAGCATGGTGGACTTGTTTCCTTATATTTTAATTTTAAGATTATGAATTGAGAAGTACCAGTTGGGATCTTTGATATTTATACTGACTCTAAGTTATTAATTCTACTACTGCCATTCTAATTACATCAGAAAAGGTCTTATTTGTTTCGGTACATCGGTCGGCTTGGCGGTTGTCGCGGAAGAGCGTCCATATTCACCTCCCGGCTGCCGCTGATCTTCCAGACTGTCTTCCTCTGTGTCCAACTCCCAGTCCTCCCCTTCTGTCCCAGACTCTCTCAGCCTGTTCTTCCAGCGACAACTTCCTACAACTCTCCTCAACTGTCAGACCCCCTCAAAACTGTCTTCAACTCCAGACTCCATCAAACTGTCTTCAACTCCGGACTCCCTCAAACTGTCCTCAACTCCAGACTCCCTCAAACTGTCCTCAACTGTCAGGCTCCCTCAAACTGTCTTCAACTCCTTCCCTCACTCAGACCTCCTCAAACTGTCTTCAACTCCATTCCTCCTGTCTTGTTTGTTCATTTTCTCCCCTCTACTTCTGACTCCTCCTTCTTTTGATTTCTGTCCTTTGATTGGTTCCTCTATTTTCAGAGGGGGTGAGAAGGTCCAATGACCTTCCACGAAAGTCGGTCTTTTCCTACCTTTTATCTTTAAAAGTTTCTTCTTTGTGTATGTATTTTTCCAGAGGTTTTTAGAGAGGCCCCATGTGAGATAAGGGGTGTTTATTTGTTTTCAATTACGGCGGCTATTTCTCTTTGCCACTCGCTGTACTTTTCACGAGATGTCTAAACTGGCCACGTGCAAGATAAGGGCTGTTTGTTTGTTTATCTCTGCCTACAAGGTCAACCGTTCCCAGGGGGTGCATACCCTCTGTTATCTATATACCTCTGTACATTTCTTTAGATCTGTTGCCGACGGATATTTGCCTAGGTCAGGCGGTATCTTTGGCATGCCGACAAAAGAAATTATTCTAAGTTAAAAAATTCCAGCTGGTGCCTCTCATACATATCAATACATACACAAGTTGTTATGTTTACTTTTAATGAAAAGAAAGGAGATAAAAGTTCTAAATTGTTTACTCAAGGCAAATACAGATAAGCTGTATCAGGGTGAGACCCTCCTGAAATGGTATTGAAGGAAGAAGATAGGTTCAGGAGACTATAACAGTAAAATAGCTGCTTAAGAATAACTAAATGCTGGCGAGCGAAAAGAAGATAGTCACGAGACACTTGCAGTAAAATATTGGCATAAGAAAATAAAAATGGCGGTTAGCGAAAGGAAGAGGATCGCTAGAACCTAGTAAGTTACAGAGAAAATAAAATTGGTGACAGGACATAATCAATACCTTCCAAAACCTTAAGTCTCTCAAAAAAAACTAAAAACTAAATTGCGGCCTAGACGGAGAATACAACTGCGATTGACTTGAACAGGGGTACGGATAATAGAGGGGTCATGTATCCAAAAGAGGGTTAGCCTAATTGTCATGGGACCAAAGTTGGTTTCTGACTTCCTGCCTGAATCGGTGCACCAACGACACGCGCTATGTCGCTGTGCATTTCAAAGGCTAAAGTTGATTCCAGTTTACAAGTCTAGTTGCAAGAAATTTCAAAATCCACAAGCTATGGTATAATTATAACAGTTGTAATTAGATCACAACTGTTGACTTACGCTCACTCAAAAGTTATAAACCTATCCTTTTCTCCAACATTTGGACAAATATTTGGGGGAAAGAGTATTATGGAGGGTGTAAGCTGACAGGAAACGTGAAGCATAAAAGGTGGGCCTCACGATGGACCCAATAGTTCGGCAAAGGAGTAAGGGAAGAGTAAGAGGCAATTACTAACTTATGTTTCAGTTTATAATATAATAGTGTACATTTCTATTAACCTCAACTTAAACATAAGTCCTTTTTGCTTTGAAGGAGAGTAGGGTTATGCCATCCCTGTGATTTTCTATAAGTTGGTCTTGAATTGAACTATCTCAGCCAATAATGTTTTTAATAGAGAGAAAATTCGTTAAGGCAATTCTATTTACCTTATTAAGTTATATGATATGGAAATTTAAGTTATTTATGCATGCATAGTTTCCAAGAAGGCTGTTCGTAACCAAGCAAGGTAAAGAACTAACTTTGACTGGCTCGTGACAGCAGCGGCACCAGTTTGAATCGAACCTGGGGATTAACTTTTATTTCTGTGGCTGTCCCACGAAATGAAAACTTGCCCCCCCCCCACCATGGTTAGAATAGGGTGGTAGCCTGTAGATAACCCTCTAGTATGTCAGAAACGACCAGGAAGGGGGTCATTAGTAAGTAAGATGCATTACCATAATTTTTTTAGTAATTTAAATTTACCCCCCTTCTCCTTACACATAATGTTTTTTATATATAGTTTTAGTGGATGATAATTTATAAACAACAAATAATATTTATAATATGAATTTAATTTCAGCGAGAAATTCATTTTAAGGTTTAGTTTGATTAATAAGAGGAAATTTCTACACAACTTTTGGAAGTTAAGTTTGCGAACCTTCTCAGGCGGCTATCGGTGTACACATAACCTGAATCAAGAGGTTCAGAGAGGTTTTTGTCATGGCTTGTCAAAGGGATGTTTTAGAGTTAGTTAGAGAAGATGATTTTGTCGAATACTTTTTGTTTTCTCTTGACAATTTCGACCAGGAATCGGCTCCCCAGACCGTTCTAAATCTTCAGTCTCAAGTGACCGACTTATCCAAGAAAGGATCTGAAAACTACATTTGGCAGAAGGATGAATTTGTTATCATACCTAGAAACACATCTTCTATGCCTCCCATTGTTGACAACGAAGGTAATCAATTATAAAAGTATATACTTGTTATTTAAGTTACTAGCATGTGGTTGTTATTTGCTTTCTGTGAGTTGTAAGTCATATAATGCATGATGATTTTATTGAGTTGTAGTTACAAAGAAAAATCCTTTTTTAGAAATACTCCCTCCTCATTTGTATGGTGTAACTCATTATGGGGAAAATATTGAAGATGAGTGGTTTATTGTACATTTGTTGATTGAATTAACAAAAAATATTTCTGGTTTGATCGCAAGGTAATTATTTTCTTCTTCTTTATGTAAAAAAATATCTTTCCTTTGTAAGTTTCGAAGTCATTTTATTTTTTTAATTTCAGAGTGGTTGATGTCGATGGTGAATTCTTGCTTATTGAAGGTGCTGATCATTTACCATCATGGGCATCTCCTGAGATTTGTGATAAAAGGGTATATTTATTTAAACATATTGTTTAAATATTTTTATAGTAAATTGTGTTTTAGTTGGAATATTATAAGAAGCCATTTTGAGAGATACTTAAAGGGCTTTGACTTTTCCCCTTGGAAATTTCAATTGCTGAAACTCAGCAATCAATAGTGAGTACTGAGAAGGGCATGTTGTGGTAGGGCATGAGTCATATCACAGAAGTTGAATTATCTTTGAAAAATCAATAATTCTGGCACATTTGAGTTACAATTTTTGTGATAATTAAATTAAATTAACTAATTTGAAGATGCTTCAATAAATATTTATTTTATTAATTTATGTATTGAGCAAATATAAATTTTAAACATGTTGAATATTCTATTTCTAATAAACTGATACCAAATCTTTTGTGATATGCAGCCCTATAAAAATAAAATTATTTCTGTATGAAATTAACTTAAAGTAAAAGTAAATTTAAGTAAAATTAATTTTCGTTAAATATTTTTGCCTGTCCAATTATAATATTTCCTTAATCAGTTTGTTAAGCATATTTTTCTATGATATGAATCACATCTTTTGTATGGTGTGATACATTATAAGGCATGTATAATTTTTTGAAATTATATCAATACCTTAAAAAACAACTTATTGCTTTTTATGAAAAAAATAATAAAATTAATTTAACTTACTAACAACATATATTTTTATGTGTTTGAATTGATTCAATTACTAAAGGGTAAACTTCCCATCTCTAGTCATAGTTCTTATCAGGAAAATTTACTTTTTTCTTTTTATACTACCAGATAAATCCATATATTTTGTTTTTCATTCATCAATTGATTTGAGGTTAAGTCAGGTAATTGAATGAAGTTAAGATGAGCTCTTAATACTTGACCATAAATATTGAGTTCACAACCTTTTGTACTAACAAGCCATCCTCAGCAGAGATGGCCAAAAATTAGCTATGGATAAGACTACAGCTAAAATTACCATGGATATGACCCTTATTTATGAATGAACTATTTATAAACAAATATCGTATCCTTGACAATTTTAACTAGTTTCATCTATAGTTACTTATTCCCCTACTCTGATCCTCAGGTACAAAATCTCTATGTTTAAGGGATATTATGGTATATCTTATAGATAAAAATCAGTATTTATTTGTTCGTACTTTATGCCATACTGTTCATCCATTTGTGATAGGGATTTTTGCTAGATGTTCAAGATTTTCCTGGAAAGGTTATAGGCTGTTCTGATTTTTTCGGTAAAAAAAAAAAAAGTTATTAACGAAATTAAGCATATTTGGTGCATTACTCAGAAAATGTTTTCATGGTTATTATATGCCAATCGATTTATCTCTTTCTGAAGAATAAGAAAAATATATTACTGATACTATCAAATGTTTTTTTTATTCACTAAAAATTAAAAAAAAAAAAAATCTGTAAGAAAAAGTAAATTATATTCGTTTTTAGCGCCTTCTGGAACCCTCAAATATTTTTTGAAAGAAATTAAAAATGAGTAACATTGAAGCACAGTGAGGGTCATTATATAAAAACTTCACTAAAAGAATAAGAAAAAAAAAAAGCAACTCAATCGGATCAATATTAACGATGATACAGCGAAGTTAGCTGTTACCATTTATGTTACTAGAGTTACCATCTTATCACTTCATCTATATATTAATTGATATCTATAAGTTTCAATAGTGTTCAATTAATGTATATACATCCTCAAATATAGTAATAGTGAGCATTGCCAGGTCTGCTAGTTATCTATATTATAGTATGTAATGCTATAATCAAATTATATTTAATGGAGATAGTCCTATGGCTATTATAGTCTGGCACTCTCAAGAGGCTGTTCCAGCTGAGTGAATTGAGACTATCTTAGCAACCTCATGTCTGAAGCAGATTCAATTTTGGCCTGGATAGGTTGAGTCTTATTTCGTGGCGGCTCCTCAGAATCTTGACCCTCCCACTCTGGTTAGAATAGATTGGTTATCTTTAGGATAACCCTTTTCACTCCCTCCCTAATATATCAGAAATGATCAGATAGAAGAAAGAAAGAAAAAAAAAAATTGGCACACAAATTACATAAAGCTTTTTTATCTGTGGATGGCTTCTTATGTTCTTTTCTAGTAGCTATTTCTTTTTCATAGCTATTTTCTGATAAATTAACCAATAAAATTTAAGATGTATATATTAATTTAATTTTTTTTTTTCTCCAGGTCTATATTTTTAGAGGGGAAATTCATATTGTTCCCCCTAGGCGTGAAAGAGAGCAGATTTCTCTTATTCAAGCACTTGCTGCTATAAGGGCCAACCCAGATAAAACTAGAGCCTCGCAAGAAATTCAAGATTCCATTAAATCAAGGCTTAGCGGGTAAGTTGGCTTTCAGTGCTTTACCCACGAGATTGTATTAGTTATTTAGATAAAGTAATGGTTTAATTCTTATTAACTCTTTACATAGATATGAATAGAGTGATGAATATGCAAATTTGAACATTTTTAGAAAACCCCAAAATATGCATATCTCAGGATAAATAATTAATTTATTCCCTCTTGAGACTCTTGCTTAAGCCGTTAAAACGCTTTAAATTCAGTGTAATGTTAAGTTCAATGTTCGGGTAAAGTTTCACAGGAAAACAAACCGGAACGTTGTTGTCATTGTAAACAGTAATGTAATTTAAACAAGGAAGATTATTATTCATTCATCATTTTCATATTAGCCAAAAATATACATTGAGGGAATTCAGGGATTTGTTTTATTGTGAAACTTTACCCGAACATTGAACTTAACATTACACTGAATTTAAAGCGTTTTAACGGCTTAAGCAAAAGTCTCAAGAGGAAATAAATTAATTATTTATCCTGAGGTATGCATATTTTTGGGTTTTCTAAAAATGTTCAAATTTGCGTATCCATCACTCACTTTATCTAAATAACTAATACAATCTCGTATTCATTCATTATTTCATATTAGTTTCTGAAAATGAACTCTTCCAGAAGAAGATATTAATTTATATTTGTGGATTTTATAAAGAATATACATATTTTTCTTTTTGATTTTCCTTGTCTCTGAATTCATGTTTAATTTGGAGTAGAAAATCTAGGAAAATGGTCTTCCCTCTACATAACCATACAGCTCAGCTAGTTAACTTGTTATATAGAAGCCATCTTGAATTTTGTTTTAACATTTCGGTTTGTTTTTTCATTCTTTCAATGAAATGGACAAAAAAAAAAAGAATTGCTTATAAATTATAAATTTGTTTTTCAATTATTTATTCTTATCGAAGTATCAAAAAATAAAATTTACTTATCCTTTGATTTATGAAAAGAATTGTATTAAATTACAATATTAACATAAATTAAAATATAAAATCAATACGAATGGAAAATTGTAGTACTTGATATGCTTGGTATATCCTGCCTGATTATCCCTGTTTTATCATTTTTTTTACTGTACTTGTACTTCTTTACACAAATAAAAAGAAAAAAAAAAGGAGACAATTATAATTAACAAAAAGAAAAAAACAAAACAAATAATGTTTATTTAAGTGCAACCTCTAAATGAAATATTATTGACATGCAATGATGTTTTGTATTAAATATTAAAAATAAAAATAAAAAGGAAAGGAAATAAAATAAAACCATATATCATATCATAAATCATAAAGTAACTAACTTCTAATAAAATAAAATGAAAAAAAATTAAATGAAATAAAAATGACTAACAAGAAAGAGCAGTTAATGTGTACTTGCATTTATGCATACTTGTTCTAAATGAAAATTATAGACATGAAATGTAAAAAAGAATAAAAAGCCATTAAAAAATAAATCCTTTAACAAATCATAAATTGTTAAGTATCTTTTAATAATAATAAAATAAAATTAATTAATAATAAGTAACAGAAGGATCAAACAATGTTTCATATAATATTTACAGATTATAAATGAATATTATAAATTATGAAGAAGATTGTCAGGAGTGCGGTAAAAAACAACAAAAAATAGTTGTTAATTTTTTTTTTTTTACCATACCCTTGACCATATTCATAATTTTAAATAATATGGTCAATTATTTATATATAGAATATTATAAAGATCCAATAATATTTTATGTTTAATGAAAAAGTAAAAATAAAATCTGTCTGGCTATTTTAACTATTTACAAATTTTAATTGCGAGAAAAACATTTAATTGCTATTCTTTAAAATTTTGGTGGATAGGGCGTGATTAAAGATAAGAGATTTGAAGGTTGGAATGGTATTGGAACAATAAATGAAAGGGAGTGGAATTCCACCGAAAAGAGGATTAGATTAGGAAAGATCTGTCATCGGCCAAAGGCTGCAGTTTGGTTTTATGTGTGCCTGAAGGCCGTGAATGGGTCTTACATGAATATACTAAGGATTTGAATTAAAGGAGATCAATGATGTACCACAGATGGCGGGATTGGATATCTTGGTATCTACCAATAAAAATCTAAAAAACCTTATCTAAGGATGTCAGGAAATATTTGTATAATGTACAAATTTTCCATAATATTCTCCCTTTTCATCTTCTATTTACATTTTAGTGTCTATTTCTTTCCTAGGACTGCCAAATTACATCTTTTGGTATTTATATTATTTCTATGGATACAAAACTATATCTTAAATATATTTACAAATTAATTACTTTAATATTGTCAGGTATCCTGAGAAGGTATTCGAGTTGCTACATCAGACGACAGCATATGTTCCTAGCAGAGTAGCTGCACTATTGCGTGCTCGTCCATCTCTCATAGCTCCTGCGGTTACTGCATTTTGTCACAGAGATCCTATCGATACCAGGGTTTGTATTGGATATTAATCTTTTTATATTTATCTCATTGTTCCATTTAAACATCTGTGTATTTAAATTATTTTATTTTGTTTGCGGCATGATAGCCTGTAATACATTTCGTTGATATCCTTTTGATTATTATCTCTATTTTGAATGCCCATCACAAATAAGTTAGCTGTTATCATTTGAACATTAAATTATACTGGTGGATTTGCACCAGTGCTGCTACAGTTCTGAAGTTGCAAAGATCTACGCCTTATCCTCTATAGCTACAGACAGCCCCATTATTTTTGGTCTATGATGGTTTATGATTTATGGCATACTACTTGACTGAATTAATAAATTATAGTATTTGTCGTATAATTTAATGCTGTACAATTTTTTATATTGTAACTTTTATGCTAGGATGCACCATTTTGGAGTTATTGGTGAAATACAAGGAAAAAGACCTAATTTCTTCCTTAATTAGATTCATTAGCTAATTACAAAGAGTTTCAGGACTATCAGCAATTTGTTTCTATGTTAATTGTCATAAAAACTAATTTTTAAAATGATTTATACACGGATCTATGTTCTATGACTGGGTTTTATTCATCAGGAACCTGTAGTAATACAGAGTAGCATGCCAGAAAGATGACATGGAGAAACCACCCTTTGGTGATACTTCAAGGGTTAAAGGGTCCTAGGGCTAAGTTTTCAGAATTTTGGGGTTTTATTGAGAACAGATTGAGAAGCTAGTCGATATTATAGTGGAATTTTTTGGATTGTTGTAATTTTAATATTGTATTACAAAAAAATGGGGAGCACTGTGGTAAGGCACGATGCTACTAACTCCAAGGACCCAGGTTCGAATCCGGCTGGGCAGAAAATTGTTTTCTGTTAAACTGTAGGCATGAGTCAACCCTGTGGGTTCTGGTGCCCTCCTGGAGTCCACCCAACCTCAAAAAGTGGGTACCCTCAATTGAGTTATGTATTTTTATCATTTGACATAGGCAGTTAGCCTTTTTTTAATGAATTGTGACAAGTCAATAATAAGGTCTCTTTGATAATGACATAAGGACCTAAACATTATAGAATTGAAATAAACTTTGTTGAGGGTAAAATTGATCAATTGAAGTTGTGTTTTTATTAAAAATATTTATGTTATATAATTCTTTTATTTAAATTTGTTTAAAAAATAAAATAATAATTCTCCTTTCTATTTATAATGAAATATTTGTTCTGCAGGCTATGAGGGCAATGCGCAACTTTCCTCCTGAAACGAGGGTGATGACAACAGTCAAGATGACGAGGTGCCAGTACGCGATGCTCAGTCAAGCCAAGTACACACCAGATCGCCGCACCGGGTGGCAGTTGCCTTCGCCCACGTCTCCTCTTTATCTACCACACACAATTGGTGTCAAATTGGTAAGCTAGTTTTGAGATTTAATTTCCAATTAATGATGTGTTTAGTTTATTTGGAAAATTAAACGAGTGCTGAGTTCTTGTTTCAATAAACATACATCTAACCTCAAGCTGACAGGATCAGCCATGTCTAGATTCTGCTACACTTAATATAAAACAGCTTATCACATCATCTGTTGGTGTGACCGATTTGCAGGTTTGAGGTTCCCGCTGTTTAGCATGAACCTCATTGTGGTCTAAAAACAGTGTAAACTGATCAATCCTCTACCTTTAATGAGATTCATTGAATATAATAATCCAAAGGTCTAAACAGCTTATATAAGTAATACACAGTAGGATGGTGTGCATTAAGGCAATAAAAAAAACATTAAAGTTATTAATATGAGAAGAATATGGTTGGGGGATGTGGTCAAAATAAAACACAAATAAGTTAAAGTAACTTATTTAATTGTGCCAACGTTTCGGCCAGAATTTCTAGCCTTTATCAGGGGTAAGAACAGAACAAGATAACAACCAATGAATACAAAAAATAAAATATAAAAGAATGACATAAAGTAAATAATTCTACAGAATGGAATTAATAAAATAAAGTGATGACAAAAGTGGAAAATAAATTGTATTCATAGATAATTGAATAAATAAGTAAAATAACATAATTAAGGAAATAAAATAAAATTGAAGTTAGATATTGCAAACAAATATGAATATATTAGTTTATTAATAATTTAAAAATTAAAATTATCGAAAAAAAATAAAATTGAGAGAAAGAAAATATATGTAACAAAATAATAGAAAAGAAGGGAGGGGAGAGGGAGGTAAAATAAAGATAGGGAAAAAAAAGAGAATAAAACATAAAACGAACCTGTTAGCTTGAAATCTAACCGCTAAGTGGCTTCCGCACCGCGAACGGCCAGACTCCGAATTAAAAAATACGTAATAGAGATGACAAACTTTTTTTTTTAGAGGAAACGTTACAAGTGGGTAAAAAATAAAAAGTAAAAAGTAGAAAATATTTAGAAGAGAAAAGCATGTGAGAGGAGTGACTACAAATGGTTTTAGAAAATGTTAAAGGTTTAAGTTATTAATAGTTTTTGTTTAAAGTTAATCATGTAATTAACTTAATATAGTAACTATATAACTATTATAATAAAGTTAACTATAATGTTAATCTATATATGGGGTACTCATTCGTAAAATGTGGGGACTAAAAACATAAAAACTTTTGCAATTTTAAAATGTTTTACCCTTAACCAGGAGTCACTTACCATAATTTAATAACAGCATTATTCCTTTAAAAATACTAACTTCCAAAAAAAATTATGAAATAAGCCCTTAAAAATATAATAATAATATATTACTTTTTGGGCTCTCATAATTTTACATTTTACCCCTTTTTATGTTTTGTTTTTTTTACTCTCATATTAAATATTTTATTTCGACAATCTTTTGACCATTAGATTTCTGTTTATCTAACACCTTTTGCCGACTTGTACTCTAGCAGCATTTCCTGCAATTTAAAACAGTGTAGCCTTGATTCTCTTCCTATAACCCTTCTCTCGTATTTCTTACTTTCTTCATTCCCCTTTCTCCATATATTTCTTCTCATCCCTAGTTCTTTCCTTTTACAATATTTTTTTTTTCATACACCCCATTATTAATTTAACTGATTCTTTATACTCATCTATATAACTAAAAGGTTTTTAATGTTACTCATCAATATGACATTCTTATCCACTATATAATTTATTTGTTACTCACTTTTATATGTATATAAATAATAATGTTATCAATCTACTACTGTCTTTGTCCATAGTTATTAATCAACTAATTTATATTTTCATTTCATTATTATGTATATTTCTAAATTTTTTAGTCTATTGCTTATTTTATTTTATTTATTTTTTATTTTTCTCTCTGAATGATGTTTGTTGTCTTTTTGTTTTTATAGTCCTGATGAAGACCTGAAAATCAGGTTGACATGTTGGCACAAATAAATAATTTGTTTGTGTGTTTTTTCTGCTGACTGAGCCAGATTTTTTCCCCAATTAATTAGGTGTGGGCCTGGAGGATTCCCTAAAACCCATGGTTGACTCATAGCTAAAGTAACTGTAAAAATAATTACATGTTACAGTCTGATTCAAACCTGGGAGATTGTAACATCGTAGTGCCTTACTCCCTGAGCTACCCTCCTCCTGTTGACTTCATATTACTTACTTTAATTTTTTTCATTTATTTTCTAGGCATGTGGATTTGAAATTCTTGTTACCCAAGCTAAATCTCCCGAGTCCATGGAAGGAAACAAGGGTTGGCTTCGATATAAACAATCTCTAACTGAAAAAGGCTATTTCAAGGTAAATTAATTTAACTATTTTTGTTATAACTTAAAACTGTATTGTTATCGTTTGGAATTTCTGCAACAAATGTCTGGAATGCCTTTATTTCCTTCATAATTATTATTATATTCAATGTAGAGTTCTAATATATGTCGACAATATTGAAAGCTTTTAACATGCATATATTTTAAGGAATATGGTTATCATTCCACTCGAAGCCTGATAGATTGAATTAAAAAACAGAATGACTTTAAATATTAAATGAGGACTTCAATGATTTTGTTAGGCTGTTCTTTTCAGAAAAAAAAAAAAAATTACAATTCAGTGAAATTTTGAACTATTTAAATTACTATTGCTTGTCTGAAATTCTTTTTTAACAGGTTCCAAGATCTTGGCCTAAAAGCTGTTCAATTTAAACACAAGAATAATGAAAGTCATTTTGCTTTTTCTTTGGGAGCAAGCTCATAAATGTTATTATATTTTCTATATTAGAACTTTCAATTTTTCTCCATTTTAATTTATGTATGACATATTTAATGATTTAGTTTTAATTTTTCATCTTTATAATCAAATTTTTTGTAAACTTCCAAAGTCAAATTTCTAAAATTTTAGTCCACACTTGTGCCATTTATATTAATGACTAGTTTCTTTTGAAAAGGAGAAGATCTAATTTAATAATGGTTACAATAATTTTTCCAATATTCCTGTAATTTATAAATTTGTTGTAATGGTTTTGTTAGGAATTTTTAGAAGGAAGCCAGGATTACAATCGGCTGGAAAAGGAGGCAAAGGAATATTATCGTACTCATAGCTGCTATTCTCAGCCTCCATTGGCAACTACTGTTGTAGATCTTCTTGAGACTATTGAAGTCGATGAGGAGGGGTTGAAGAAAGCAGAAGCTTCCCTTCCTCCGCCTGATGGTATTCCTTATTTATTTTATTGAATTAAAATATTTTTCTTTAAATTGATTTTTTTGAAAAATTTATTTTGCATTTTAGATGATTCTTGGATGACTATCTCTGGAGATGACTTGGAAAGAATCATGACTGAGCGATATGGTGCCCGACCTCAAACAACAGATATTACCTCTAGCCTTACTGCCTTTCTCAACAACATATCTGGATTAGATGGTGTTCAACATCCTAAACCTAGGTAAGCTGAATCTATAACCTAAACCAAGGAAGAGTGAACCTAACCTAAACCTAGGTAGGGTTAACCTACCTAGGTTGGGTGAAGCTAACCTACCTAACTTCGGTTAGGTTCACACCTAAATTTATGTAGAAATATTTTAGTCATCTAAAATAAATGACCATTGTTTCCTTTTCTAACTTAATGAAAAAACTTCTATTAATTTTATATTATTTTAGGTTGTATATATGGTTATTGGAAATATTATTTAATATGTTTTTGTTTTGTATAAACATTTAAGACTTCCAAAAATCGTTCCTTTAATAATTGGTTAATTTTACTCATTTTCTGTTAATAGATTTTGTTATTTTGTCCCTGATATAATTTTTTTTTTTGTTCATGTATTTTATTTTAATTCACAGTGCTCACACTCCAGAAGTTCCTCTAAGGCAAAAAAGGAATAAAAAGACTGAAGAACCAAGAGATGATGAAAATAATAGGATTTCATTCGATCAGGAAGCATTCACATGCGCTTTAAATAATATTTTAGGTAAGATTTACTTTAATGGAAAATTATTGGTTGCCTACATGTTATAATTTTTGAAAAAAACTGGAGGATTAAAATAAACCCCAACATAACACCTTTACCGTTTGTTGTAAACTTATGGACTACTCTACACTATCCTTTAACAATACTACACTTATCTGCTAAATATGGACAAATAACTAATTTGCTATCCTCATTCGAGACAGGAAACTTTACATCGATTCCCACTGTTACAGCACTACCTACGCAAAAGGCCTAAGCTTCAAATCAAATACAAAAGACTAATTTACATGTCTATACTAAGGTGTACTAGGATTTACAGAATTGAGCTTTAGATTTCTACTAAACCATCAATTCCAATCTCATATCCAATCCAAAATTATTGTAAAATTCTCAATGCTCCTTACTTTGTCACAAATGAAATCATGCATAACGACCTAAATTTTCTATAAGTAGCCAGTCTAGCCCTAATCACATATTCTATTCCTGGTAAACTCCTTAACCGCTTAAACCCATTATACAAGGAGAAGATGGTTAGGGGTGCGTTCAAAATATTAGACAAATAAGTTGAAATAACTTATTTCTGTTATATTTTGACCGCACCCCCCAAACATCTTCTCCTCATATAAGTCATCCACGGTCGACTATCTCTCATGATTATCTAAACCATTAGTTTTTAATCTTGCTTCCTCTTATGTTCCTGATAATCTTTAGAGCACTTGAAAATAAGATGGCCTTAAGACCTTCTAATGTAGAAATGTTTTGGAATGCTACCATTGGTTATATTCTTCACAAATCTTTCATGTTGTTATAACATGAATCACATTTATTTGTATTTTTAGTTTAAGTATAGTTATAAATTTCAACAAATAAAGAAAAAAGTTTGCTATTGCATGTAATGATTTTCTTGCCTCGCAGATTTCTCAGTGCCTGAAGACAGTTGGGATCTGGATAGTGATGAATCAGGTATGAGCTCATATGAGGACGAAGCCGAAATGGATCTGTCTAGGAAAAAGAATACAAGTTCGTATTATCTTTATTAAAATATGCAATATAATTTATAAAACAGTTGCTAGAAGAAAACTAATCATATCAATATATGAACATCATTTGATTATTTTCTTATCAGTTATGAAGCCTGCTAAGTTGTGATTCTTCTATTTTATTTAATGATTGATTATAAATGTATATATTTTTTGTGTAGAATCAAATTCAGCGCAACTAGAAAGTGACTCTGAACTAAAACAATACATGGATCAAATGGATAGAGAATTACAGGGAACTACTCTTGGCCAAAGTTTTATCAAGAAACAACCAAAGGTTAATATTTATATTTTCTTTTAGATGTGGGCAAATACTGATCAAATGAAAATGATTGAAAAAATGAATAATAAATAAAATAATAATATGAATAATAAATAAAATAAATATGTTTTGCTCTTGGAAGTATAAAATATAAAACACCATTTCATGATATATTGATTATTTCAGGGAATGGAGGATAGTTTCTCTGATATAGAGAGCTTTGAGCCAGTAGACATTGATATGAATGCGGTAAGGAACATGCTTGCGTCCTACGAAGCTCAGATGGGAGGGCCCGGCCCTGCAACCAATGTATTAGGACCAATGGGAGTCTCTCTTCAAAGGCATTAAGGTTTTAACACCTTTCTTCTTAATCCTCTTTGATTGTGTTTATTTAAATAATATATATTATCAACAATTTGCTTGTTTATATGGCTGTAATGTTACATAAATGTGAAATTATATGTACTCATATATAGGATAAAACAAAAATGTAAAAACATTTTTTTTATTAAATAATTTTGTATTAAAAAAAATGTTATCCTAAAGGTTTTTCTTAAATATATCTAAATATAGTTGGGCGTAAAGATTTAAATATAAGAAGATGGTCAGGGTTGCGGTCAAAAAAACAACAAATAGTTTAAAACTACTATAGTTTTTCCCGTTCAAATAGTTTTTCTCGTATTGTTTTTTTTTTTTTTTGTACATCTCCTGTACTTTTTAACTGTATATTTTACGTATTTTTAAAAAATGTCTACTCTTGCCATTGTTACTTATTTTTTATTCTTATCATTGTTTATTCAAGTTTATTTTATACTGATACTATTTTATGTCTTCCTTCCATTTATTTATATGTAATTTCTTATCACTTTATTTTTACATAATATTTATCCTGGCTTAAATTACCTTATTGTAGTAATATTCTCAGTTTTCTTTTTTTTGTATCTTTTTAGCCCTGATGAAGCCCTGCAAATGGGGCGAAACGTCGGACATTAAAATTGTTTTAAACTATTTGTTCTTTTTTTGTTTTTCTTTAATCTTTAATAATTAAATATTATATTTAACTTATAAAAAATTGGTGTAATAATTACAAAGCATGGCTGTATGTTTGATTATTTTCAATAATGAACCAATGTAACCGATCAAGAAATGAAAAATTTAATCTTCCTTAAAATTTGAGGTTATATTACTGTTTTACTCTATTAGTACTTTTTTTTTGTTATATCTAACATAAAATTTTGATTTGATTTTGAATTGGAATTATTCTAAAGATATATTGTTGACCTGGGTTACTTTCTCTATTGCGATTGTCCTACAGACTGCCCTAAAGCCTGTATGGCTGCCACTAACCTCAGTGTACTGGTCAACCTACAGAATATGTTAAATACTAAATTAAAAGTAACTATATTTTGTTATATGAGCCATTATTATACCAAAGAAGCGATATGTTTCAAAATTGGGACAATCCAATTATGGAAAAAAAATCCATCTGTCCATTACATTTCTTAATAACTACTTGACTGATTTTTTTGAGATCTGACAACCGACGTCATGGGTCATTTCATGATGATCCTTAGAACTCTTCATAATCATCTATTCTTTCTTTTCACAATGGAGGCAAATTAAATGTTTCATAAGTCTGTACATTGCCCATTTATAGTGGTTGAGGAGAAATATAAAAAGCTTCGGAGCTTAATTATTCCAAAGTCTTAAAATGAAAACCAAAATTAATAAAAAAAAATTAATTATCTCTTGAATAGAAGGGCCCATTTTAAGCAAGTTTCATCCTAATCACTAAAACTGATTAAGTGCTATAGCCTAGAGAAGAACATTTGTTCGCTATGTATGACACCAATTTTTGTGCACTAGTTGTGCTCCTACAAAACAAAAAAAAGATACATGAAAACCGGGCCATCCGTTCAAAAGATTATCACTGCCCAGACTCACAGGCAGACCAAAGGTAAAATATTCTTCGTTTGGACTTTTGAGTCTCTTAAACGGATAGATTTGTTGAATATTGTCTATCAAAAATGCAATATAATTTGACCAAATTACAATACTATCTGCATAGGTGGTAAGGAAGGAAAAAATTATTTTCCAACATTATTTTAATATAACAAATAGGTCTTAATAAAATAAGGAAGAAAAACAGTTAAAACAGAATTTGATGAATGTATGAGTTAAGTTATAAGTTGGTACCTTTTTTTCAATTTTTTAAAGCCTACTAAATAACATAGCATTTCAAAAATTTATTTTAGTGATATATTGTAAAAAATTAGTACTTACCGCTTAGATAATAATAAATTAATACATACCCCTTAAATAGTAATAAATTACTACGAGGAGAAGATGGTTGGGGGTGCGGTCAAAATAAAACACAAATAAGTTCAACTTATTAATTTCATTTTTTCACTTGTGCAAGTCATCTACGGTCAACTCTCTCTGATAATAAATAATAAATTAGTAATTACTACTTAGATTTCCGATCTCCTACTAGTAGACCTGATGAAGGCTAGAACGTTCTGGCCGAAACGTTGGCACTATTGAATAAGTTTTTTCAACTTATTAGTGTTATTCTCTGACCGCACCCTCAACCATCTTCTTCCATATATATTATCCACGGTCAACTATTTTCTCATCATTATGAATTAGTACTTAAATACTTATTAATTAGAATTCAGTATTCATTTATAATATGTATTTATTTTTGTATGTTACAGATGCTGCTGCTCATATTGCTAATTTGACAAATACCTTTATATAGTTGCCTTAGAATAGAATATGGTTATTCAGTTTTTTACTATTTTGGAAAGAAATCATTGTTTGGAATGTAAGCCTTGTAACCTATTAGATAATGAGTTAATTCTCGTTTTTGGAAGTTAATTAGTTGAATATATAGAATTGAAGGATAAGGTAGTCTAGGTTGAGATCATAAAGATACTAAAAATAGTAGAAAACTATTTATTAGAAACCAATATTAGAATCCAATCATTTAAGTTGAAGGTCTTCGTCTGAGCACGAATTTGTTCTCTACCTAGTGCATAGATTTGAGCCCAGACGAAGATCTACAATGTGGATTCTAACATTGGTTTCTAATAAATCAAAATGTTAGTTTACCATTTTGAGCACCTTTTTGATCACAAACAGTATTATTTTGTACTACGAATCAGGTTTTTCCCTTATTCATGTACTAATGTCCCTACAATTATAACAATTAATTTAACATTATTACAATTTTTTATGTATACAATTAAAACCTTATATTCATTTGTACCTCATTTTGTTAAGTACATCTATTTTTTAAAAATATTGTCATTTAGTCACATTAATTAAAATTGAAAAAACAAAACAAAAAGCAGAAGGATCTTAGAAGCAATTCACATAACCAAAAATATCAACAATATAGTAAACTATAAGACAACATACAATAAGATACAAACAACTTAAATACACACTATGCAAATATAATAAATAGGCTAGCCATATAAAGTAGAGGCATAATGAACCATGAAAAACATTTAAAAATAAAATTATCCAATTCAAAACTATAATAATTAACTCAAATAGCAAAATTTATTAAATATAGACATATCAATTAGGAGGTAAACAAACAGCACACAGCCATATTGATATGTCCAAAGAGATAATGCCTAGTATAACTTAAAATTGATTTGTGCTGAAGAATGAACGTACCAGTAGTGAATGACATTCTTTAAACAAATTTTATGTTGTAAATTTTAATTAATATTACTAAGCGACTATATTTCAAATAGAAATAGATTCACTCAGCAAACTAAGATAAAATTGATTACAAGGTTCTAATTGTGTGTTTAAAAAATTGTGATAATGTTAAATTAATTGTTGTTGAATATGGGGAAACCTGAAACGTAGTACAAAAAAATATAGAATAGTAATAATATTCTAAATAGAAGTTTTTCACATGAATAACTTTTTCAGTTCATGATAGTCTAGGTTGAGATCATTAAGGTTCTCAAAATAGAGGAAAACTATTAGAAATCAATGTTAAAATCCATATTGCAGGTCTTTGTCTGAGCATGAAAATGTACTCTACCTTGTGCATAAACTTGAACCCTGACGAAGATCTGCAATGTGGGTCATTACATTGGTTTCTAATAAATCGAAATGTTGGTTTAGCATTTTGAGCACCTTTCTGATCATTCTTAAATAGACATCCGACTTATCCCTCAATTCTCATTTTTCTTATAAACCTTTGTGATGTATTCATTATGTATATGATGTTTTTTGTTGTTTGGATAAAGAATATAGTTTTTATGAGTGAACTGAATTTTCACTATAAATATTTGAGGAAAAAGTAATCATAATCGTTATTTGTAACAAATCTGATTTTAAATTTTTTGTTTTTATTCTTTGAAAATCTTAAGTTGAGAAGGCTATTTTTTTTCCTTCCTTTCTATATTAGGCTAAAACATAAAACTAATCAAAAAAATATTTACCAATTAAGTATATTAGTTATAAAACTAATTCTTATTTTCTTTTCTTTCAAAATATGTTAGTTTAACATTCCCAAAAACAGGTAATGCCGCTTCAATTATTGCAAGAAAACAAAAAGGCTCTACTGCACTTTCTTTTAATTTTAGACTTTATTTAGTAGTTACTGCTGCATTCCAAATTCTGTTAAATTGTGTATTATGGCAAATGTTTGCTAGAAAACTTTAATTTGATGGAGATTGAAAAAATAGATTTGATACTTGCAAGTTGTATTCAGTACCAATTAGTTTTAAGATCAAGACTTATTTAAAGTTGATGTTCTTTTCCTTCACATGGCATTTCGAAGTAATATAAGAATACATGTATTCAGTATTATAGATTATAAATTATATACGTATAATATGTGTTCCGATCCATGATAAAATAAATGATTCACAACATGTTTACATGTCTTTCAAAATAATCTGAATCGTACTGAAAACTTAATATTGAAAATACATATGTCGAAAGTCTGCGATAGCATGAATTGGAGAGAATAGCTATGTAGTAGATATTAAATATTTTGAATTAGAGTATGTTTTCTAAAGATTGGCCTAATTTAGTAGTGTGATGTAGGTCTAGGTTATAAATGTAAATGTGCTGTATACTTACAATTGTGCTGTTATTGATTAGGCATTACAGTTAACTCCTGATTATGCAAGGAACTGAGTGATATGACTGCCACGAATGACCGAATTCGCAGGTCATTAATATTTACAAAAAACTCATCCTTTTTCGATCCAAATATTTTACATAATTTTTTATATTAAAAAACCTTAAGGTGCTCTGGATACACCCATGAGCACAGCCAAGCAAAGATTTTCTACTCTCTAAAGTTGAACTCTTTGCATTATGCATCACATTTATAATAACGTACTCTAGTGCTACATTAAATAAATAAGATAGGTGATAGAGAATTGCCTTGTTTTAAACCCGACTAAACATGAAACGTCTCAGAATAATGATTACAGATTTGAACTTTATTATATATCTTGGTCATGTACAT
This sequence comes from Halyomorpha halys, assembly GCF_000696795.3. Lineage (NCBI taxonomy): Eukaryota > Metazoa > Arthropoda > Insecta > Hemiptera > Pentatomidae > Halyomorpha > Halyomorpha halys. The sequence goes on from NW_027108604.1 coordinate 77,828, forward strand.
CTGTATTAGATTTACTAACTTCTTTGGTATTCCCTGTTTAATCAAAATATTGTAAAACTTCTGGTAACAAATAGAATCACAAGATAAAAAAAAAATTATAAAATAAAAATGTGTAATTAAGCCTACAAATCATCGCTTAAACTGTGATAAAAGTAAAAAAAAATCAACAATACTATTAAAAACTAATTAACAATCAATTCATCATTCTCGAGACATCTCGTCACAACCATCATTCTCTTAGATAAGTATATTATTGTTACTTTAGGTATATCATGATAGCTGACTGTACAGAACGTGGCATTGCAGCTACTATCATGACAGTACTGTTTCAGTAGGTATAGGATAATGGTTGACAGTAAATGTCTGTTAAGGTGACATTTTACAGTTGTGACATCAGCTATCATGGCGTAAACTGTCTGACAGTCGCCGTCATGATAATATTAAATAGCATACATTTGTAAATCTTCTTTGTTTCTCCTGTTATACTGAAACATGGGATGAATAAGAGGTACACTCTGAAATAAACAATCATGGCGTGTTTCAGTTTTCTGTGTGTGCTTATAAAAACATTAATTTTTATCGATTAGCCACATCATATACAATTAATGCAGGTAACCAGGAGTTGACTGTACAATGAATTTTATTTTTTAAACGTTTTGATTTCGTACTTAATTATTAAGTTCCTGAATTTTATATATTTTTTTGCACATTAAGGTTTTTGTTTTCTGCATCTCTGTGATTATTTTTAAACCATATCAATAAATTTTGTTTTGAAATAAAAAAGAAAAGCAGCTTACAGTTTTATTTATTATTCTTTACTCCTATATACCATTTTTATCAGAACTTATTAGTTAATCTAATGAGAGGATATTTTACAGGTATTTAAGTATTGATATTATTGTATTTTCTTTTAGCAATAAATCCAGGTATGAACTTAAGTTCTTAGTTTAAAATTATTGGTAAGAATGACTAAGTACTGTCCTAAAGGGACCCTACATGGTCAGTCGGAATGGCAGTAAAACCAAAGATGGATGCTCAGATTGATCGTATATTACTGATCAAGTTTTGAAATAAGATATTTTAATAATTATATGAAAATTAATTTATTCATAATTAATTGCCTGAATACAGACTAAAGGAGGGGCAATCACCTATATCAGAACATAGTATAGTATGTCTAAAATGAGTTTGCCTGTAGGAAGATAGCTTGTGCATCCACCTTTCTAGCTTCTCCCCTCACTATAACAAACCCCTCCTACCAGAAACTAATTCTACAACAAAATGTCCTAACAAATGTCGTTTGAGGAAGACCCCCTCACAAATTTTGAATATTATATCAAGATCCTACCATCTATTGGTAAACTCATAAAATAGTAGGGTCTCTGACCCAATGGGTGTGAACAGGTTCAGAGAGTGAATACAGTCTTCTCATAGCATCATAATTTTTGCTCATATTCACCAGTAAACTAGAGTGAGTAGTTTCACACAGGCAAAGGGATAGATGCAGGATGAGGGAATAATATTAGAACCAGGTTTCAAGTTTATATATTAATATTATATATAACCCTATTCAAATTAATTAATTTAAATACTAACCTTACTAAACCACTTTGTACTCACTTCTAGCAGAACACACATATAATCAGTTGTGCTATGAATCATTTCAAGAATAGAGGTTTATATTCCTGTTTCATCATGATTAATTTATTATTTACCAATTATAAATACAGTCCACAACATTCATACCAGCGATATCAATAAATTTTAATTAATGCTGGTTATATCCTCTAACATTGTACACTGGGGAATATCTAAATTACCGCAATTTCCTCTCCTTTTTTTTTTTCAATTTACATTTTACAACATCCAGAAAAGGAAGTCCTATTTGACTGAGTAAAGAGAAGATAGAAGAGGGGGAGGTCGGCAGGAGTTTTAATTAATCTCTTCTTCTCTTACTCAATCAATGTGTTTATTATTTATTTAAAATCTCCAATTTTTTAGAATTATTGGACCTTTAATATTAATTTTCTATTGATATAACTTACAAACCAACAAGAGGCAGGAGATATACAATACTCACAATAAAGCACCAGATACAGAAGGCTTTTATTGTATAGATAATAGTTTCATTTTGAAACTTTTTTTTTAAAATATTTATATTACATAGTACTCATTATATGATTATTTTATATGAAGGCCTTCTGAGACATCATGTTAACACTCCTAAATAATCCTCATTCCATCAACCCCTGTCATAATATAATTTTCTTTATAAAAACAAATTAATATATACTAAAAACAGGCCTGACATCCCTTCAGTAGTGAAGAATAAAATATGACAGTATTTATTGAAACAGAAAAAAAATGAGGATTTTCGATGAAGCACAAGCAAATATATTAGATAATAACTATATCCACTTTCTCAAACATCTTAACATTTAAAAAAATAAAAAAGATATACTGAACTTATAAATGTGATAGGATTAAGAAAGAATATTACTTTTTTTTTTTTAGCATAGAAGTTATATCTGTATTTTAACTTTTTAGTAGAGAATCTTAAAAATTCTTAAATTAATGTTTGAATGAAAAATACTCAGTACCACCTTATTTAATAAATTTTATCGCAACAGTGCAATATATTACTTTTTAAAAAATATTAATCCAATATAATAAT
>NW_027108604.1:80642-87640 GCF_000696795.3 Halyomorpha halys
AACCCCCGACAAACTTCTCCAATTATTATTAATTTGTTTTTTAATGAACTGATTTACTTAATCTAACCTACTTCATTCATAGTCTGTGTGGAAGTGGGTAGCGCAATGATATAGCACTGTGCTACTAACTCCAAGGACCCAGGTTCGAATTAGGCTAAGATCAGATAATTATTTTCTGTTTCACGTTGTTGTGAGCCAGGCTTGTAGGTTCAGGAACCGGGGGTCCACCAAGCCTCATAAACCCTTAATTGTATAAAAATCTGGCAGTCGAGCGTGATTCTTACCAAATTACCTTCTTGCACAACTGTTGAGTAACGCTATTTCCTTACTAAGTACTGCAGTCCTGACCCATAATGGGTTATAGTGGTACAAATTTAATTATTTTTTTAATTTTTAGTCCGTTATAAATCTATAATAGTATAAATTATTTATTATAACTAAATCATCTAAGGAAACAAATAAAAATGAAATCGAAATGATTCTTTTACTTGTCTAGAGAACAGTGGTAGCTCTCAAATATAATTATTAAATAATTATTTCCCTGTTAATACTATAATTAATAGTGTTTAAAGAGAAATAATTTTGACTGTGGGTTTTAATGGATATTTGACTTATTAGATATAAATGTTTTGACCTGGGCAGAATGGTCTGTATGAAGTTTTTGGAGTGGTTAAATTATATGTTTCATAGTAAATTGAGATTGTCCCTGAAGATGGCCGAAACGTTGGACGTGTAAAAGAAATAAAGGTTTTGAGACTATAATTTGGATAGTGTTTTGAATTATTTATTAAAAGATTGCCAGTCTCAAGAAAGAATTTTAAGATTATAAATAAAATAAACATTATTACAAATGTTATGTAGGTACTTAACAAAAACATACTTCACGGAAAAACTATTATACAAGAATTATCCAAAATTGTATAAAATAAAATTAAAGTCTTATACATATATCTCTTGAATAAATTTTATAGTAAATGTTGCATGGTGAAAAAGATAGATAGATAGATATATGGGGGTCCCATCAAAAATGATAATTTACATAGTTACAAGTTTTATCATACATAATATAACTCATGAACACTTTTTCAAAATGAAAAAACTTTATGCTTCATATTAAAATTTTTGTTCCATGATTCCCTTACATTAAAAGTGTAATTTTGTTAAATTAACATAAATGTAAATTATTTTTGAGATTAGCATGCACAAAATTCACCAGTGTTACCGTTTTTATTGGAAATTTCAAGTCTGTAACAGACAATAGACCACTAAAATTTTTACTTACCATATTTTAGGTAAATTGCAGATTAAAATAACTAACAGTGAAAATGAAATAGAATTAAGAAAAATATATCTTTTTTATTTTTAACACTCATCACAACCTTTAGTGTACAATCAGTTTTTATTCACAATCTAAAAATGACAATCAATAGTTCTTGCTTTACATGTTCCCCCGAATGGTAAGTACTTTTGGTTTTTTATTAATTTTCTTAAAATCACACAAATCGGTTAAGAAATTTGACCTAGTAGATATGAAAATTAACATGTTTAATGAAATCCACCCATAATAAAAACAAGTTCTCTAACATCTATCAAAAATACTGCCAAAACAACCATTCAACTTTAAGTAATAATTAAATATTCACCAAGTGTAAACAAACAATACACACAGTTTACTTCGAAGAATAACAAATAACTGCAATGAAATAATTTTGGGAAGTTAATTAATTGTTACTAACCAATTACTTACGTATAATTCTTGATTTTAAAAGTTTATACTGAGATGACAATTTAACCATCTGAAATTCAGGCCTACTATCCTGGGATCTGTACAGATCTTACATAAAACCTACTGCACACATCGGTACAGATATTATAAAAAATATACTGCACACATCTGTACAGATCTTATATTAAATATGCTCTACACATAAGAAAAAATAAATATCTGACACCATTTTCCTTTTCAGTTCCTTTTAGTATTTTTTGTCACAGCTGTAGGTAATACTTTTACACTCTGAATGCAGTATAGTTAAGGCTAAAATCATTACAAAAAATAACTTAGTTACATAGTAAGAATTAATTAGTAAACAGTCATCCACTACCACTTTCAGGAACTTTTATGTGAGTAAAAATACTTAAATGAATAAGTACCTGAGGAACTGAGATATGATCCAACTTTGTGCAGATATGGGCATTGAAGGATCTATCCAAAACAGTTATATTACAACGATTTCTAAAATTCCAAATTCAGAAAATTTTAAGGTTAAAACAAATTAGCAAATCAATAAAACAATTTATTCAAAATCGTAACTAGAAAAAAAAAAGTTGACAGAAAAGCAATTAAAATAGGCACATTATTCAACATCATGTCATTTAAAAACTTTCATTTGCCAAAGTCCATCATTTAAATAGTGACAATTTTCAATACCAACACCTTTATTCACTTTCGCAATGTCCTCTGTCGACAGAGCTGTTATTCCTACTGCGAGAGCATGTTGTTTTCCTTCAGCCATAACTGCAACAATGGTATCTTTAGGCGCATCTATCATTTTAGCACCAGGCGAAGTGAGTCCAGGGCACATAATATTAGCACCACTTAATACAAATCTTATAGCACCTTTGTCTACTTGTTCTGGAGGTAGCATAAAAGGATATTTGTGTAGAAGTCTGAGAGTAGGCATCCAGGGTCCTTCCCTTTGCCGAAAAAATAATAGTTCTCCTGCATTATTCACAATTATTTCTATGTGATCATGGCATTTTAAAATCTTGAAAGTATCTTTCTTAGGCAGAATTCCATCAATGTAATCTTCAATGTGAGGAAACTGTTCTAAGAGTTTGTTCCTAATACCTTTCTGTACTGAAGACTTGAGCTGTTGCGTGCACGAGATGCTTTCCTTTTCATCAAATTTTTTAAACATTTTAAAAAACAAAGTTAAAAATACGAAGTAAGAAAAATACGAACGAATTCATACGAATAATACAAAGCGGTCGGTGTGGTCTTCAACAAAAGTAACCTTACAAACTAAGCGAACCTTCCGTTAACTTACGTCATGTGATAACCAAACAAACCAAAGTATGGCTGGAGTACGGCAAAATGTCTCTGGAACAAACAGCGTGTGAAGGTAAATAAATACATTAATTTTACATTATAATTACTCATTATTGGCGTATTCGCTTACTGTCTATAAGATGAAGAGTTTCCTTAACAAAGATATATTGTTTAGTTTCTAATGCTTACATGGAAAGGTTACACTTTTTTTTTTTTTAATTCAAAACTTTTATTTTATCATTTCTCTATTGTGCAGATTTAAAGGCTTTTGAAAGAAGACTTACCGAAGTTATTTCATGCCTTCAACCCGCGACTTTAAGATGGAGAAGTAAGCTAATTTAAAAAAATAAATTATTTATTTGTTTATATATGTTTAGTAGGAAATATTTAATTTACTATTTGTGTTTTTAGTTCTTTTAGCGATTATATCTACATGTACAGCAATTGGAGCTTGGTATTGGTTGACAGATCCTCATACCTCAGATGTCTCATTCACTCAGAGCCTCATTAACCATCCATTCTTCTCAACATCTAGCATAATTTTAGGTAATTTTTTAAAAATCAAAAATGCCTAGTAAAAATTCTAAACATCTTCCATCATTATCAAATTTTTACCCTAGTCGAATAATTATAACTTCGAGGTTTTAAACAATTTGTTACCATAATCAACAACCTCAAACTCTAAATATTTTAAATTTAAACAAATTAAAACGTTCAAAACTATAAGGATTAGCCTTATTGGTATTATTTTTGCTGAGTCATTGTACATACTTGCATTATTTTGAGTCACTGTGTAGATTAGATGGAATAAAATAAAATACATAATTTTGATACATTACTATTTAAAATAACAATGATAAAACATTAATTTAGTGAAATTAAATACTTTTAGTTTCCAATGGATTATATGGAGTGTTGCCGTTAACTCTGCTTTTTTTCTTAATTATTCTTCACAGTTCTCATATTGGAGCTTGATAGATATGGGTTTAAATATTAAGAATCCACTGCCATTTTTGAATTTTTTATGAAAAATGAATAAAGTGAGTTATGTCAGTTTCTCCCTCAAAAACATAATCTGTTCCATGAACTACTTATAAAGAAAATATAGTAAAATGGTTTACTATTATTTTCTTTGTGTTTTTGTTCTTTAATTAAGGTTTTTATCTCGTTTTATTTTGTTCAATATATTTATCTCATTGTATATTTTATGTTATCTAATCTTTCACTTTATTACATTATTTTAGATGTATCTTTTTTAGCCATGATGAAGCCTGCAACATGGAGCAAAACGGTTCACGTTAAATAGTTTCATTTCTGTTTGAGTTTTTTCTTTCACCGCACATTTAAGGACCTCCTTTATTATTACAAATGGTCAATCAACGATCTTCCAAAAAAACACAACAAAAAATGGAAGATTTTGAAATCTTTCAATTCTTGGCCTGTACATGCTTAATCTATACCTTTGAACTTTGTACTCGTGTTTCTTATTGGTGGAATATAGATAACTAATTCTTATCAAATTTATAATTGTATCAATCCGTCATTTTAGAGGGCTCTGGACTCCTTTTGGCTGGATGTTTGAAAATTAATAATTTCTACTTGTTTCTCTGTGTTTAGTTAGAAATTCTGTTAGAAAAAACAAACCCCTGCCTCTTTGATGAGATGAAGAGTTGTTGATTAATATTTGTGAATTTAACACTGTCAGCCACGTGTTTTCAAACAGTTATTCAATTCAAGTTTTAACCATGTTTTGTTATTTTGTAGAAGAAACTATCTCCATTTTTTTATGAAGTCATGTTAACATAATTATTTTAATTAATTAATAACCAATGTCTTGAGTTTTTGCCAGAAATACACGTTTTGAGGTCCCCTTAGTCCAAACAACCAAGTCTCGCAAAATGGTCTGTATGTGAGCAGTCAAAAAATGCAATGTTGTATGAAAATTGAAATTACATAATTAGGGCAGGTGTAATGTATCACAGGCCTGTGATATTACCACAAATTTTCTTATTAATCCAACTTACTTATAGTGCTATTTGATAGAATAAATTATACACATTTTTATTTTTAATTTCTCAAAGACGCCTCAAAATATTTTAATTAAACTCTGTATATCAATGTAAAACTAAATGGTCTTTAACGTTAGCTAGGTCTTATACTCATTGAAATAGTTTAACAGGGCTTAAATGCAGAATTAAAAAAATTATCTTGCTCTAAAGTTCCTTTAAGTTTGTTTATTTGAAATAATTAACCATTTTGCATTGTTAACATTAATAAAACATGTAGAAATAGAATTATAAAAGAATTTGAACCCTCACTGCCACCATATATTGTTTGAAATTTCCTCCTTCCAGGGTTGTATGTTAAAGTTATGTGATGCTCACACTGTATAAATTGTTTTTTTACCAGTATATTGCAATGCTGGTACATTATAATTTTATTTAGTTATATTCTATCTGTTTATTTTAATTTTTTTATATTTATTCTATTATTATAATGTGTTATTTTAATTTTTTTCTTTTTTAGTTTTGTTACTGATGTCTGGTATTCACAAAAGAGTAATAGCTCCATCGATAATAACCGCAAGGACCAGGATAGTATTGACCGATTTTAATATGTCTTGTGATGACACTGGAAAGCTCATATTGAAGCCTAGGCCAGCGCAATCATGACACGAATAGAAAATAGTCTGCAAATGTACATAATTAGGAATTGGTTATGATGAGGCTGGCATAAAAAGTGGAAAACACTTTCCTCTTTTTTTTTTTTCTCTTAAAATGAAGTGAAAATAATTTTTCATAAACGTTTAATTTTTTCTTATTACAGACAGTTTTTGAGTTGTATAACATTACCGAACTCAGTTATTTAAACTTCTTCATAAATACTCACTTAATCATTTAAAAAGATTAGTGAAACAACTCTGTCTCATGATAATGATGAGCAGAAATGTATATATAAGATAAAAATAACTTGTCTTTTCATAATCAGTCTGTTATAACAGATTTCTTGAAACAAATATCGATGTACCATGTAAAAATTGTACATAGAATTTACTATTTTCATTGAATTCCGAATTTTATTTATTTATGGTTTCACATTAGCCGATTCTTTCTCCCTTAGGATTGTACATTGTCAATTTAAGCTGAAACATATGATACACAAAAGAAAATTGCTGTGTTCACATTTTGAATATTAAAAATAGATTTTGTATTTTGTAAAATTGGTTTAGTGACCACAAGAATTCTGATTAAATATATTTGTACAAATTATATTAAAATACTTGTCAACAACAAACCAAATTTTTTTTTATAAAATGTTAATTTCTCAGTATTCTGATGTAAAATAAAGTATCTTTAATATCTGACTACTGTATTATCAATTAAGGTTTTAAATGCAAGCTTGGCCTATGACCCAAATATAGTTAAATTTTGAATTTCGAAAAGGACTCAGCTCAGAAAATTTTTAAGGACATATAAAAAACAAAATTTCTGCTTAATCATTGGACTTATTTGAAGCAGTTTTACTTTCGTAAATTACTGACTGTTTTGTAAATTATGACCTAACAAATAACAAACACTCATAAAAAATGTGTCTACTACTTGAGTTCATGAAAATAGAGAAAAAAATCCAATTTGGATAAAAAAAAAAACAAGATGAGACCTTTTCAAAATTTATTATTCAAATATATTAATTAAAATTTATGTTACTCAGAAAGTTTTACAATTTGTTTTCTGATGCTTATAGAAAAAGTATATATACTAGGGGTATTCATGATGTTGTGTTAAATGTTTTACCATGTCAAATGTTATAACTATAAGATTGTGAGCAGCCCTATTTGAAGTCATGTTAAACGTTAAATGCACAAGAGCCCCTAGTGGATTTTCTCAGCAACTTGTTGTATAAGCCTTTATGTTTATAACCTTCCTTCCAGACCCTCATGTTATTGTTT
>NW_027108604.1:87911-104954 GCF_000696795.3 Halyomorpha halys
TTTCTCAAATGTATCATTAAAATTATCCATTCTGGTTTAATAACAGGGATATGAATACCACAAACACGAAAGAACTGAGCTGTCACAACAAAAATGGCGGCTATCTCAACTAGTCTATTGTGTGACGTCATTATCCATTTAACAGACCAAGTAACAGACTCTCAGCCATGTTAAATGTTATTTCGTTTTACCACGGTAAAAGAAGCCAATTTTTTTTGATTTAACATGAGTTTTTACATTTAACAGGCTTCAACATGTTAAACCAAAGATCATGAATACCCTTATTATTGGGTCATTTTATATGAAGTGTCTGTTTTTAAAGAAAAGGTTTTGTAAAACAACTTTGTGAAATCAAAGTTTTTTTTATTCAAAATACTTATCCTTATTTTTTATACACTTTCCCCAAGGTGTTATTAACTTTACAATCCCAGAATTGAAAAATTCAGGATTTTGTAATGAAATTAAATTAAAAAAAAAAAAAATGTGTTTTTGACCTGAGGACCATTTTTGATGTTCATGGGGCTGAGAGGGGTTGACTTGTACTTTGTAGCTGCTCCATAGAATAAAACTTGACCCCTCACTATGGTTAGAACACATTGGCTACCTATAGATAACCTTCTCCCAAGTCTGATCTGGCAGAGGATCATTAAAGAACAAAAAGTGATTGGCTTCTACTCCATGCCCCTTAAGCTAACAATAAAGCCTGCCTTTTTGGCTTCAATTTTCCTGGCAGCTTACCCTCTTCATTCTAATTCTTCCTGAAAGAGAAAAAAAGTGCACATTTAAAACAGATTGCAATGGATAACTGGCTCGAGTTACAGATAAACTTTCTTTGTGATCTGAGTTTAAGGTAGGTCCATTAGGTGGCAATCAGAGCACCAACAGAAGAATTGCAAACTGCCTGAAATCCTTGATATTTGTATATGAATTTTTTAGTGTTCATTACTTGCACACTGTCTGATACTAGTGACTTTACATTTTTTTTTTTTTAAATTTATTTATTGTTATTTACAAATGTATAACATATATACAAGTAAATTTGCTGCAGGTGAGATAGTGACATGATACAAACATGTGAAGAATCTACCCAATGATAAAACTCCAATAATATTTATAGACGAGAAGATCCCTCGGCCATCTTCTATTCAGATGCCTAGGAGGATTATTAGGTAATGAAGGAGAAGCCAGGTTAGAAACAAGTGGATTTGGGTGGTTGGGAAGTTTTCCATGGAAGGAATGGTATCTGGTTTTGGCCAAATCAGCAACATATGGGACATTGAGGTCATGATGGCTGACTTGATTTGTGACAAAGTAAGGAGCATTGAGGATTTTACTAAGGATTTTGGATTGTAAGGATTGGATAAGAGAGGAATTGGAAGGTTTAGTGGAGCCCCAAAGCTCAACTCCCTATGTCCAGTTTGGCCTTATTAGTCTTTTGTAATGGATTGAAAGTTTTGACCGTTTGTCTAGTAAATGTTGTAATAGTCGGAATCGACGAGCAGTTTCCTGTCTTTTCAGTCTTGTATGAGGATTCCATGTCAGTCGTTTGTCGAGATGTAGTCCTAAGTAACGGATCTGTTCGACAGGAATAAGTGTGGTATTATTAAAGGACACTGTTGGGAAAGAGGTCATTGGTTTACGACGAAGGGTAAATGTGATTTGGTGGGATTTATTGAAATTAATTTTAATCCTCCAATTTTGGCATCATTCTTCAAGGGTGATGATGTGGGATTGGAGAGTTTGGGATAGTTTTTAAAATTTCTTTTTATCACTGCTGTATGTCAGAAAAATTTCTGTTGTCAGGAACTTCATGAACTATAAAAATATTTGGGTTACATTCAAAAACTTATAACACTACTGAAAATTGCTGTTTTCTAATAAGCCTTAAAAAAATGTACCAAAAGCATGATGTAGCGACACCACTATTTCTTGATCTATACTATAACAACTTAAACCCTGCTAGCCGACATGACGCAACCTACATGCATCGCTGTATACCAATATTTGTGCTATTTCTTGTGTATACTTAAATTTTACACAAATTACAACCACGTTATATATTATAAACTATTCTTAGATGTATTATTTGAAACAATAAAGATGAATAGAATCTTCTCATCCACTAAAAGCTAACGTCTTGCACATAGTATCTCTCGGTGGCGTTTAATAGCTCAGAGAGTTGACAAAGCACATTGACAGACCTCAGTGCGAGTTTTGCCGTCAGGGAATTCTCCTTCTTAAGAGGTATTGAGTAACATGGGAATCATTAATTATATCCTAGCGCTATTTATGGAAAAATATATTGGGTTATCATTTCACTCTGATTTTTCTGGATCTCTCCTCTTTTCTATACATTTTGTTGCTTTCCTAAGAACCTACAGCTAGTTCCTGTAAGACTTATAATTATCATCGTGACTGTCGGCTAGTTCCCTGCCTGAGTAACGCCGGGATATTTCCCATAGGATTTGTCTCCCCCTTTTATGACTGATGGGCTCGTTGCCTATGGAGTGAAGTTTTCATCCTGTGAAGATTTACGGCTGGTTTCCGTAATGCTCATCTCCCAACCCGTTCTCCCGTTAATCCATCTGCCCCGTATGAACAGGCATTGCTGACATTGGTATAGAGTATCTCAGATCTTATACTGGAGTCAAAGTCATCTAATCTAAGACAAACACCTCGACCATGTTATGGAATTTATTTAGTATTTTTGCTTCTTTCTGTAATTTAAAATTTAGGAAAATCGATGGTCTGCTTAAAATCCTAACTTGAAAATAAATAGGTTTTAATTAATAGTTATGTCATTTTAAGTTTAAGGAGATATAGCCTAAGTTAGTAATACGATAAAAACTCAAAAGTCGATTAAAATATATATATTAATAAAATTCAAAATTATATTTTCTGGATATTTTCAAGCTTATGCTCGTGTCTTCTTCGGTTGATAATAATTGAATTTTTGAACATTAGCACTTGCAAAGAGTATGTAGAAGATGTTGGTAGCGGACATAAGTATGAAGGACAACCACATGACAACTCTATATTGCGGTATTGTTGACTGAAAGAGAAACACAAATATTATATAAGAACATTCAAGTAAAAGTTTATTTTATTGTTTACAGGTAATCCGTAAGAATATTTAAATTGTTAGTAGAAATATATAAATAATGAAACGAACGATTTTTAGATAATTGTATGTAAATAGAATCGTAATAATTTAATTAATTGGAGGTTTCAAGACGTGACTGAGCGATGGGATTTTGGGCCCCCTAAAACTATTAATTCTTCTGTAAATTATTTAATTTTTCTATTAGTATAAGGGCCTGGGAGGAGCAAAAAAATCAGTTATTTCATGCCTAAAGGCGACTGTTTCAAAACGTTGAAAAAATTAAGTTTTCATCTGGAGTTCTATATCTTTAAAAATACCAACAATAGAAAACCTAAGAGAACATCATTTAAAGTGGAGTAAATTTGCTAAAATATGAAGCTTGGCTATTTGCGTTTAATAGTTCCCGCGATATAGCTTTTTAAAAAGTATCATTTCATTAGATGATAATGCTATATCTAATCCTAAACAGAAATTCCAAACTTAAAGCAGGAACAACTGTTCTTATATTTAATACAATGCTCAGGCCACTGCTGATATACGGCTGTGAAGTCTGGGGAGCAAAAAAACTACAATCTTTTCAAAATAAAGTCCTAAGAATCGCAGTTAATCCTCCTTGGTTCATAAGAAATAGCCAATTGCATCGCGAATTACAGATGGAGTCAATAAAGGATTACATCAAAAAACGGTTCATGAAGTTCCACTCCCAGTTGCCAACAGTTGAAGGAGCAATGACCTACAACCTGGGAAACCCAACCTCAGCCCGAAGACTGAAGCCCAAACTGCTGCATGACATTCTGTTATAAATTTTAATAAATATAAAATCAATTCATAGCCACAATATCTCTGTTTTACTTATTATTATTACTCATTTTATTTATTCATTATTTTTTTTCTCTTTTCTTCTCTCGCCTTTTTTTTCAAATTGACTTGTTTCTTTTTACTATTAGAGGGTAATTGTTTGTTTTATTTAATTGTGCCAATATCATTATTTTTTGTTATTAATTTTACTTTTCCCTTTTATTAAGAAGCATTATTCTTATCTATTTATTTTATTATTTTTTCATTCTTTTAATATGAACATTGTATATAATTAGGGGTGTCTTTTGTACGAGACTATACCCCCCCCCCCCCATAATCCACTGTAAAAAAAAATAAATAATATAACTGTTATATCAACCATTTAAGGCCCACCAGGCCGATCTGGTATAAAACAAATCAGATGATACATTCCAACTGCGCCAATAACGGCTAAACTTCGAACTAAAATCTAATCTAAAATCGAATCTTATTTGTGTTTCATTTGACCGCACCCCCAACCATCATCTCCTAGTACGTCATCCACGGTCAACTATCTCTCATAACCATTACGGCTAGTTCCCGTAGGACTTGCCACCCCTTTCATGAACGATAGGCCCATTCCCTACGGAGTGGAACTTCCATCCTTCCAGGATTTACGGCTTGTTCCTGTAAGACTTATCCTGCCAATTCATCTCCTTGGCCAACTTGTTTTTCTCATCAGTTTAAGTCGTCGAGTATAGATACTCTTCGTACAGAAGTAATTATACTTTTGACCCGACTCTATGGGATATCGATACTCCACCTATAATGTCGTATAGAAATGGTTATCGCAATGTTCCTGCTGGTTTGGCATTGGAGCACTAGCTCAGGTTTTGTCAATTGATGGTTATAAAGGAAGCCAATGCTGCTCCATGTCCAAAAATAAGCTATTTTAGACCAAGTAATCGATTTCTTGAAGGCTAATAGTACTTTCTTTTTTTTCCAACCTATTACCTATTCGTTTATGATAACAAACGATAAGTATACTTCTGAGCTTCGGTATATCAAAAACCATTATATATGTTTTTACTTTAAACTTAAATTTATAAATATATGACTTGTATTAAAAAAATTAATAATAATATTATAAGCTATTGTACATGAGGCAATACATACATCGGGAGCCAAGGTAGCAACCAAGGGTGGTCCAACGGCGCCAGCTGTAGTACCTAACCAGTGGCTGGTCGAACCCACGGTGCCTCCGTAGTTAGTTGAAAGATCTATTCCATTCACCTATTAAACAGTGATATTATTAATTTTTTAGTGGCTTAAATAGTGGAGGCTAAAATAATCCCTTGGGATGCCAGGTAGGACATACATAAAGGAATAGGAAAATATACAAGCGACTACGGTGTTTGCAACGAAATACTCCACACTTTATGGTAAGACTAGAAATAGCACCTATTGTTGTATGAGACATCACATTATAAAGCAAACTATGTCCTGGTTAATAAAAATACTTAACGTGAGTTGTAATCGCTTCGCGAAATGTTATTTAGGGGAATTCATGATCTGTAGTTTAACATGTTAAAGGGTGTTAAATGGAAAGGCTCATGTTAAACGGAGAAATATTTCTTTCTTTTACTATGTTAAAAATATATAACATAATTGAGAGTCTGTTATTAGGTCTGTTAAATGGAGAATGACGTCAAGGAACAAACCAGCTGAGCTCGTCACCATTTTGTTTGTTGCCATGTTAGGTTAATTGCTCGTAGTTTGTGCAGCAATGAATGACAATAATAATAGTGCAATGATAGTAGTCAATTAGCTCATCTTGACTCTCTCCTCACAAGCTAGAATATCAACATAACACTCAGTAGCCTAACTTCCACACAACTTCTACCTTTCACTAAATTTAGGCATGTAATAAATTGCTTTAATAAAAACATAGAAGTAAACAATAACATAAATTTTTCTAAGGAAAGGTTATAAAACAGGTTGCTCAGAAAATCCGCTAGGGGCTCTTATGCATCTAAGCTGACTTTAAATAGGGCTGCTCACAATTCTACACTTACAATATTTAACATGGTAAAACATTTAAGTTTAACACAATATAATGAATATCCCTATTTAAAGTTATTGCGGGGCAGTAATAACCAGTTGATTTCCCAATAAATTGGGTAAGACAGATAGAAAACTACTGGAGAGCTTCGGAATGTTTGATGCGATATTATTTAAAGATCCAGAAATGATCAAAATCAGAATGGTCAAAACTGAGGTGGGAAGACACGGTAGCTTACAACGCTCTTACGTCGTTAAATCAACGAAATTGGAAAACGGTCGCATAGGATTAAGTCACCTGGTGAGGGTTCGTTGAGGAGGTCAAAGACTGTGTAGTCAAAATTGATGAGTCTGCCAAGTATAGGTAAGGGGAATAACAAATTGCGGCTGTTTCAAAGCGATAAAAAAAATTAATTTTTCAATCGGAGCTCTATATCTCAGAACATAAGAACAACACAAGAAAACCTAAGAGAACGTCATTTAAAGAAGAGTAAATTTTCTAAAATATGAGCCATACAATAGCAATAAAATAGTTTTCGAGATACAGCTTTTTTAAAAAGCAACATTTCATAAAAACCCAATATTTTATACGAACAACTACTTTTTAGTAAGTTAAATTTTCTTTATTTTGAGTGTTGGAAGACATATGTGCGTCTTATGGATCTAGAGATATATTTTTTGAAAAATCCAACATTTTATACGAACAACTAGAAATTAACATTAAGTGAGTTTATTTTATCAAATATCATAAAAACTACTACTCCTACAAAGATAAAGACAATTAACTATTTTGTAGTAAATTGAACTAGCTTTAATTTGAGCGCTGGCAGACATCTGTACGTCCAATGGTTTTTGAAATAAAGTTTTTCATAAATCAAATTTATTGTCCGAACAACTATAAATCAATTTATTTTTAGTAAATATCATGAAAACTACTATTTCTACGAAGGTAAAGGTCATAAACTTTATTATAGTCCATTAAACTAGCTTTTATTTGAGTGCTATAAGACATCAGTAGGTCACATAGTTCCAGAGATATAGATTTCTCAAAATAAATTAACTAACTACAAATCTTTCAGTAGATTTTTAAGAAATTTTGCTTTTTAAAAAGCTATATCTCGAGAACTATTAGACGTAAATAGCTCTTTTAGGACTACTATTTCAGCAAATTTACTCTTCTTTAAATAATGTCCTCTTAGATTTTCTAGTGTTGATGGTAGTTTTTAAGATATAGAGCTCCTAATGAAAAATCAATGTTTTTTAAGGTTTTGAAACAACCGCCATTTTTTAATCCCCCTACCTATACTTGGCAGACTTATCAATTTTGACTAGTAATTATACATAGTTTTTATTGATGTAATCAAAAATTGGGGTGAGATAACTGCCTTTTTTTCTTCCTATCAGTTCACCCCCTGTTCAGGATACCTTACCTATTGGACATGGATTGTCGAACACTTCTGATGTTATGTACCTCACCTCTTATGTAACTCATGCCATGACTTATATACAGCACCTCGACAACTTACTGTGTATATATATTAATCATTCAAATGTAAAATAAATCACTAATTTATTGGAGTAAGTAGAATAAATATTTCCTACCTTTAGGGAAGGGTAGAAAGTGCCCATACATCCCATTCCAGCGATCAAACAAACGAAGGCACAAGTTCCGTCACATTCGCAGTAGCTAACAGCAAGAAGACCGAGACTTGGCAAAACTGATGCTGAAATAAATAAAATATGTGAACAAATATTGGGTTGGAGCAAAAATAACACTTTTTTTTTTTTTTTTTTATACATAGGTTAAATTTCTCCACTAAAGCCAGTTGGAAAATGTTCGCCACTGTATTATGCCTAAGGAGGTACTCCGAACCCGCTAGTTGAGTCTTCAATACTTTTCGCAGCCTCATTTTCAACACTGTTAGCTCTTGTTTCATATCCTTTCGAGCTATTTTCAGGTGCTGCTGTATACCTAAATATTTATGTAGTTCATTGTCTTTTAATTTCCTGATGCACTCTTCTTCATTTATCAACAGGTCCTGGGCACTGACGACCTTTCCCTCGTTCACATGAAGCATTTATCTAGCCCAAATTACATATTAATGTCATTGGTAAAGGATGACAATTTCAATTATTCTTTGTAATTGTTTTATTTATTTATTTTAATATGTGGACCTGTCAATTTGTGTGTTTTAACTTATTTTATTTTATTAGTATTATTATTTTTAATTATTTATATATTTTTTTAAAACTAATTTATCCATTCAAGTGTTTCTTGTAACCGGATTTTTATTATATTTTACCTTTGAATCTATGTGTTAGTCTTGTTCTCGTAAAATGTATTTATTTGTTTGTTTTTTGGTAAACTGATCTACTGCTGTGACTATTATTAATGAACTCACATTGCTGTCTAATAGTGAATTTGATAAGCGGGTCACTGGAGACGATCTAGAAGGGTGAGTTCGGGAGAGCGAATTTGTTGATCGGGTGAATTAAAAATTGTGTAATGGTGAAATTGAAGGAACAGAAAAGGCAAAGAAAAAAGGAATGAATTGAAATATTTGTATTTGGTTTATAAACCGAAATTGATTGTAAAAGGAAACTGTAGGGAAAAAAATTGTTTTCTTTCTATTTTATGATACCATGTAATTATATGTAATTTATATATGTCCGATTACGGATTGATTAGTATTCTGTGTGATATAGCAACCTGATGTATTTGGGCAGCATAGATGAATAAAGTATTTCTCCCTCTCTCCCTCTTTCCCTCCCTCTCTCTCTTTCTTCCTCTCTCTCTCCTCCGTTTTGCACGCTAGTTGTTCTATGGGTCTATGGGTATCATTAGATTCGAGGTGGTCGTATATCTTTGTAGCCAAGATAGAGGTAAGAATTTCCTAGATACTATTTAAACAAGTTATTGGTCAAAAACCTTCGGATCCTTTTTTGGGAGCATATAATTACGCGTCTGAGAAACATTATTATTTTTTTTTTTCCTTATTTCTTCCGGTTTTCACCTTTGTAGGTCCTAGTAGCTATCACCTGGTTCTGTATAGCGTAAATAAATTCTTCTGTTTCTGGGAAAAGGGCACCCTTGCGAAGGTATAATGCCATATTAGGAATGCACTCTACTGCATAACTATGGTAAAATCTTCGATGCAGTTCCTTAGATTTCCATTCCATTATTATAATTATTGAAATTAAATTTTTAAAAATAAAAAAAACCCATATCACAGCCCTCCAAGAATGGTGTCGTAATTGGAGGATTAAAATAAATCCCATCAAATTACCTTTACTCTTCGTCGTAAACCTGCCGACTGCCCTACATTATACTTTAATAATGTGGCTCTTACCCCTGTAGAACAGGTTCCCTATCTTGGACTACACCTTGACAAACGAATTCTCACACAAGACTGAAAAGACAGGAAACTGCACGTCGATTTCGACTATCACAGCACTTACTAGACAAACGGTCCAAACTTCCAATTCATTACAAAAGACTGATCTATATGACAATTATAAGGCCTATCTGGACATAAGGAGTTGAGCTTTGGGGCTCCACTAAACCTTCGAATTCCTCTCTTATCCAATCCTTACAATCCAAAATCCTTCTTAAAAACCTAAATGCTCCCTACTTAGTCACAAATAAAATCGTCCACAAAGACCTTAATGTTCCATTTGTAACCGACCTAGCCCGAACCAGACATCAATACTTCCATTATAAACTCCCTAACCACTCAAACCCATTAGTTTCTAATCTTGCTTCCTCTTTTATTCCGCACAATGCTCCGGGGCGTCTGAAAAGAGGCTGGCCTCGAGACCTTATGTTGTAAAAATGATTTTAGAGTGCTACCAATGGGTAGTTTCTCTACATGCTTGTACCATACCATAATGATTTCCTCAAATTTACTTCATGTATTTTATATACAGTTGTAAATATCAATAAATAAATTTAATAATAATTAAAATTAAAAAAAAAAAAAACCTATCATAAGCAACATTTGTATATAATTGAAATTGTTTACCTATTGTTGTAAACACCACTCTATTCCATGTTAGAGAAATGATTTTCTTCTTTTCAATCCAGTCTGATGCGGCTCCTGACGCGAAAGCAATAATTGTCATGAATAGATAAGCTCCTCCAAGGTACATACCGTTCTGGAAAGTAAAAAAAATGTACTTTAATAGATAAATTATGAAACCAAATTAAATATTACAGCGTGTGTAAAAAAAAAAAAAAAAGATCACTCTCCAAATATTTATCAAAGTATTTCAAAACGTACTTCGAACATATGCAATGGTTACTAATAACAAACCTCTTGCATGAAAAATGAAGTTAGGTTGTTTGTAAATATTTGGTGCTTGCAATAAAGTCTTATTTTTTACGTTTTCACGAATTTTCGCAGTTTACTCCCAAGTCGCCTAAAACTGAAAAATACGTTTTTGACCACTTACGGCTTCTGGAAGCGGATAATCGGAAAAATCACTGATATAAAAACGATTTCCTATGAGAATCCTTCATTGATAATACCTCTTTGGAAAGGTCAGATTTTTAAGTGCGCTAGAGAAGAACCGATAGATGTTTAAATCTTTATTTCATCATGATCATCATCATGCTTGGAGCAAGGACGGAGTAAGCTCCAGGAGCGAATTTTAGTGCAAGAGCCCAAGAGCAGAAAAAAGGGCAGTTATCTCACCCCAATTTTTGATTACTTTAATGAAAACTATGTATAATTACTAGTCAAAACTGATGAGTCTGCCAAGTATAGGTAGGGGGAATAAAAAATGGCGGCTGTTTCAAAGCGATAAAAAAAAATTTCATTCGGAGCTCTATATCTTAAAAAGTAGGAACAACACAAGAAAACCTAAGAGAACGTAATTTAAAGAAGAGTAAATTTGCTAAAATATGAGCCCTATTAGATTTATTTACGTTTAATAGTTCTCGAGATATAGCTTTTTAAAAAGCGACTTATCATAAAAATGTTGTAAGGGACGTACTGAAAGATCAGTAGTTAGTAAATTTATTTTGAAAAATTTATATCTGAAAAACCATTTGATGTGAAGATGTCTATTTGCGCTCCAATTAAAGATAGTTTAATGGGCTATAAAGTAGAGTATAATGTTTATCTTCGCAGGAGTAATAGTTTACATGAAATTTGCTAAAATAAATTGATTTATAGTTGTTCGGACAAATTTTCATTTGCCAAATTTATATTCATATGTGAATATCATAAAAACTACTACCCCTACGAAGATGAGTGTCATAAACTACTTTATAGTAAGTTAAATTTCCTTTATTTTGAATGTTGGCAGACATATGTGCGTCTTATGGATCTAGAGAGATATTTTTTGAAAAATCCAACATTTTATACGAACAACTAGAAATTAACATTTTGTGAGTTTATTTTGTCAAATATCAAAAAAACTACTACTCCTACAAAGATAAACATAATTAACTATTTTGTAGTAAATTTAACTAGCTTTAATTTGAGCGCTGGCAGACATCTGTACGTCCAATGGTTTCTGAAATAAAGTTTTTCATAAATCAAATTTATTGTCCGAACAACTATAAATCAATTTATTTAATAGTAAATATCACGAAAAGTACTATTTCTACGAAGGTAAAGGTCATAAACTTATTTATATTCCATTAAATTAGCTTTAATTTTAGTGCTAATAGACATCTGTACGTTACATAGTTCCTGAGATATAGAATTCTCAAAATAATTAACTAACTACTAATCTTTCAGTAGATTTTTTTTTAAAAAGCTATATCTCGAGAAGTATTGGACGTAAATAGCTCATTTAGGGCTAATATTTCAGTAAATTTACTCTTCTTTAAATAACGTTCTCTTAGATTTTCTAGTGTTGTTGGTAGGTTTACGATATAGATATAGAGCTCCGAATGAAAAGTTAATGTTTTTTAAGGTTTTGAAACTGCCGCCATTTTTTATTCCGCCTACCTATACTTGGCAGACTCATAAATTTTGACTAGTAATTATACATAGTTTTCATTAAAGTAATCAAAAATTGGGTTAAGATAACTGCCTTTTTTCTTCCCGGCTCTACAATAATTTATAACAAACTATTGATTTTGTTCATTAAATATATATACATTCTCAAATATTGCCGGATCAGCTAGTAAGTAATAAGTAATAAATCGATCATTCTAGAATCGACTTGACAACGTACGATTTCTATAGTACACTTCTATAGTAACTGTTATCTAACCCAAAGGTTATTTTATGTATAATCATTGATTATCGTAGTTGGATAATTATTATTGAAATCGATGGATCTCAGGCGTGGAACTCCTTTCATTACGTTGAACAAAGAAATATCCAACTAGTTCTCAACAAATGTACGAAGGAGGATTTCTTTATATTGGATACTTGTCCGTGGAAGAGTCGTGGGCAAACAACAGAAGTTTTTGGTACGATTCCTCTGCTGGTGTTGAAGAAATGCCAAAACAGTTCTAATTTTGTCAGTAAGTAATTAATAATAATACTAATTTATTTATTTGTTTATGGTGCAACCCCAGTACAAATAGAGTTAGCCTGTAAAATACATGAAATAGATAATCAATTGTAGTAATTTTACGAAAATGATGAGTTAAAGATCGTTTATATAAACTAATAACAAACAATATACCCAAGCTGGGCTATTCACATTCGTTAGAATAAAACAGTAAAACAAAAACGTTACTTCATATTTAATAATATTAAAAAACAATTGGGGCGATAAGTGTCCAGCTTTAAACAAAAGATTTTGTGTTACATACATAAAAAGAAGTTTAAGATCCAATACTGGGGGTACAGACAGAAATTCATACAACTGATTTCGGTTAATATTGCTTAGCTTCGGCATGTATCGGATTCGGTTACGCGGGGGGATTTGTCAAAAAATGGAAACAGTTCTCCAGGGCCGTTCCAGCTGAAGCTGGACAAAACTTCTGTGGATCCAAAATATATTTGTGTCGACTGACATTTAGAGTAATTGCATATTTACTGGAAAGTCGTAGTTAGGAAATTATTCTCAAGTGAGTTATAGGGCAACTGATCTTTTGGTAGCTTTGAGGAGAATCCGTTTTACGTCAGTGAGTAATTAAATAAAAAAGTATTATACTAATTTTAATCATTCGTACTCTCAGTGCACTACTAACTACTACTAGTACTACTAGTAGTTCCTACTAAGTTGTTATTTACGAGGGTGGTCTGAAAAGTTTCAGATCTAACAAAAATAAAATGAAATTTTTCTGATTTTTTTTTTTATTTTTCAACATAGTCTCCTTGTAACTCTCTACAACTTGTCAAGTAATGATGCGTAGTATGCTCCTGCAATGGTTATTCTTTTTTGAAGAATATTAGTAGTTTCCCTATAACTCACTTGAGAATAATTTCCTAACTACGACTTTCCGGTAAATATGCAATTACTCTAAATGTCTGTATTCAATATAACTATTGAACGGGAACTATAGCTCTATTTTTCATCCTCCCTACATATGATTGACAGACTCATCAATTTTGACTAGTAATTATTCATAGTTTTCATTAAAGTAATCAAAAATTGGAATGAGATAGCTACCTTTTTTTTCTACCCGGATCTTGTACTATTAGTTTTGATCATGAACTTTTTATATAGGAGAAATCGGAAATTTCGAGCCGTAATACTCTCAAAAAGTGAGAGAATAAGGAGACAAAGAAATATTTGGTAACAAAAGTGGATTCAGAACATAGAGATTTTCATGCACAAAATTAAAGGATTTTTTGTAGGTCAATTGATAGACCATGGAAACTTCATCTATAAATCTATAAAGGCATCCACCGAAACCTATTCAAAGCTGAGCAAGTTGTTTTTTTGGTTACGCTTATATTACACGCTATGATGTGAATCGATTTTTAAATATTACTTTATTTTGGTATTCAATGAATATAAAAACGTATTGGAAGACTATAGTTGACCGTGTGTTGTAAATTCTAGGAAGATAGTCCGGGTGGCAGTCAAAGTATCAAAATTGTGAAATAAAACTATTTATAATTAACAAATGTTTTCGTCAGGGCTTAATGAAAAACATTATTATAGAATAGACATAATATTACAATATTTCAAATCAATTGTTATATTCATAAAGTATATAAAAAAAGAAATAAATATAATATAAGGAAGTATATAAGTAGGTGGACTAGAAACTAGTTACTAGTAAATACAACCTGGGCCTTGTTTCATAATAAAGTACAAACTAATACTAGGTATTAGTCTTGTAGATTTATCTTAATTCAATTACACATACTTGTACAATAGTAACTTGTGCTTTAGTATTTTTTAATTCCTGTGATATCACTAATAGTCATCCCTATCAAGAAAAAAATAAGTATTAGTATTATTACCACACTAGTTTCTACACTTGTACTATGAACTAATAATATTAGCTTTCATTATGAAACAGGGCCCTGGTGTACAACAAACCAACTTATAACTTGATGATAAATTTAATAATAAACTAATAATGGATATATATATATATATATAGTTGACCGTAAAACTTATATATAAAGAAGATGGTCAGGGTTCCAGTCAAAAAAAGAACAAATAGTTTACAACTATTTATTGTTCGACGTTTCGTCCCACTTTACAGGGTATCATCAGGGCTGCTCAAAGAGAAAGGTTAAACAGAAGGTGACCTTCTGACCTTGACCTTCGGTTTAACTTTTTGCTTTGAACAGCCCTGATGATACCCAACAAAGTGGGGCGAAACGTCGGACAATAACTAGTTATAAACTATTTGTTCCTTTTTTAACCGCAACTCTGACCATCTTCTTATATTTAATAATGGTTATATCTTGTTTTTTTCATTTAGTCCAGAGGGCGCCCTGTAATGAGGGGCGAAACGTTGGTTTAAAATAAATAGTTTCCTTCTACTATTTTGATACCTTTATTGACCGCCATTAGGACTATCTTACTATAATCGAATATAAAAACGGATTTAATACTTACACTTTTGACGTCAAATCCGAGTACAGAAGCCATAAATTTTGGGATGTTGTTAATCATAACAAACAAACCCCAGCAATGGCCCCAGAGACCAACGGCCAAGGCGTACGTCGGCAAGTTGGTAGCGAATCCTTTCCAAGGCATGTCAAAGAAGCTTACTTTCTGTAAATGGAAAAAATATCAATATTAATATTACTCAGATACGTAATTTTAGTTGTTTGTATCTTTTTTAGCTCTGATAAAGCACTGCGAAACATTGTCTAAAAATAAATAGTTTATTTACTATTTAACTCATTTTGACTGAACCCATCTTTCTTTTATTGTTATTTACAATCAACAACAATTTTTAAAAGATTTTCAATTGAGGCGGTCGCTGGAAAAATGCCGTTCGTTCGAAAAATACGGTTTTTTTTTTAAATATTTATTTATTGCTATTTACAACTGTACATTATAATACATTTAGTAAATCTGATCTGAGTTAAATTGGAGTGTTACAGGTGTGTAGAGAAGCTACACATTGGTAGCACTCTAATGACATTTTACATTAGCTGGTCTCGTGGCCATCTTCTTTTCAAGCGCCTAGGAGGATTGTCAGGAATGGAACAGGATGCAAGAGTAGAAACTAAGAGGTTTGAGTGGTTAAAGAGTTTATAATGGAAGGAGTGATATCTGGTTCGGGCTAGATCGTTTACATAGGGAACATTAAGGTCTTTATGTATGATTTTATTTTTGACAAATTAAGGAGCATTGAGGATTTTACGAAGGATTTTGGATTGTAAGGATTGAATACGAGAGGAATTCGAAGGTTTAGTGGAGCCCCAAAGCTCAACTGCCCATATGTCCAGATTGGCCTTATTACAGTCATGTAGATCAGTCTTTTGTAATGTGTTGGAAGGTTAGACCGTTTGTCTAGTAAGTGCTGTAATAGCCGAAATCGATGTGCAGTTTCCTGTCTTTTCAGTCTGGTGTGAGGAATCCAGGTTAATCGCTTGTCCAAATGTAGTCCAAGGTAGCGGATCTGTTCGACGGGGGTAAGAGTAACATCGTTAAATGAAACTGTAGGGCCGTCAGTAGGTTTACGACGAAGAGTAAATGTGATTTGATGGGATTTAGACGTTTTTAGAAATCAATATGTGAAGTGTTGTAAATCATATAACAATATATGCAATAATCTCTTGTTTAGTATGGTGCTTATATTTGATACAGTGTATCACAAAATAAGAAAAATATTTTATTGGCAGTTGGTTTTGTAGTGGCACACGGTTGCGCGCAATATCTAGTGTTAGCCATAGAAACTGCTCAGAACGCTAACATCGCCTAGAAAATGTTTTGCCAGATAAGATAACCTAAGAAAAACCTTTGTTAAATGGAGAAATAATTCCTTCTTTTACTAGTATGGTGCTTATATTCGATACAGTGTATCGCCTATAAGCACTATCTATCTTATCTATATATAGATAACATTTTCTTGTGCATATGTATATTAAAAATGGAAAAACTTTTGTTAAATGGAGAAATAATTCCTTCTTTTATCAGGTTTAATCGATATAACATATAACATATTTGAGAGTGTTAATGGGTCTGTTAAACGGAGAATGAAGTCACGCAACAGACCATCTGAGCTCGTACAGTTTTGTTGTTGTCGTGTTAGGTTACTTGCTCATAGTTTGTGTTAGAATTGATTTGGATGTTTTTATAAATAATAAAGCAATGGATGACAATAATACTAATTTTATGACAGTTGTCAATTAGCTCATCTTGGTTCTCTTCCTCACCAGTTAAAAGATCAAGAAGGCACTGAGTGGCCAAACTTTCACTATAGACATGTCTTAATAAATTATTTTAATCAAAACTTAGAAGTAAACGATAACATGAAGTTTTGGAAGGAAAGGTTATAAAACAGGTTGTTCCGAAAATCCGCTAGGAGCCCTTATGCATTTAACATTTAATATGATTTTAATTAGGGCTGCGCACAATCCTATACTTATAATATTTAACATGGTAAAACATTTTCATTTAACACACTTAGGACTCCATCTTGACAAGAGACTTACTTGGAATCCACACACAAGACTGAAACGACAAGAAACTGCTCGTAGATTCCGATTGCTACA
>NW_027108604.1:105854-112253 GCF_000696795.3 Halyomorpha halys
CTTCCCAAGATTTTCAAGTGTATATGAAACATACTACATATTTACCTATTGTATTATTTTGTACAGTTGTAAATTACATTAAATAAATAATTAAAAAAAAAATCATTTTACACAACATCATAAATACCTCTGTTGTATGTATTATTAATAACACTAATACACAGAGAAGTTTGGGCTCAATTTCTAATTACTACCTCACTTATTCTAAATCTCAAATCAATATTTATAACTTTACCTCCTTTTTTTGAGTTGTGCTATAGTATTCATCCATCTTGGATTTTTCATCATCTTTCAATAAGCCATCAGGACACAGCGTATAGTTATCATAGGTCATAAAGAAAAACAGTAATGACCAAACAAAGCCACAGCCACCATACAAGAAAAACAGCCATTGCCATCTCTGTTGCCCCAAACCGTGGAGTATGAAACCTGTTATTGTAACTGAGCCAAAGTTACCAACGTGAGCACCTGTCAAGGGAGAAAAAACTTAATTCAAAAAGCAGTGCCTAACAGT
The DNA here is from genome assembly GCF_000696795.3 of Halyomorpha halys. Classification (NCBI taxonomy): domain Eukaryota; kingdom Metazoa; phylum Arthropoda; class Insecta; order Hemiptera; family Pentatomidae; genus Halyomorpha; species Halyomorpha halys. Next base: position 106,369 of record NW_027108604.1, read on the forward strand.
GTTGCCGATTCACTCGACAAAAAAATAGCCGCTTAGCGAACTGAAAATACCCTTTTTACCCGACAAATACCCGCCACTTTACCTGCAGCTACTTCTTGGAGAATCCTTATAACTGTAGCTGTATGATTGCTACAGTCATGATTGTTCTGTTGCCCTAGCTCTGACATGATAGTTGATAGTAGAAGTGGTGAAATGAAGCAACTGTCAGGTTAACTAACACATGTTAAATGACACAGTGAACTATCGTACAGTTATCGTTATTTCGATCAAAGTCGCATACACTATTATTGTGACAGATTTACTGCCACGACAGTTTACTGACAGTGTCACGAACTGACGTGATAGTTGATAGTACACGTAGTGTAAATGGATTAACAGTCCCTTTAACTGCTACGTTTAATTGTCATGTGTATACCCTTTGACAGTCAACTGTCGCAACATATCAACCTAATCAAGAGTAATGATGATAGGCGGGGAAATCTCATTCTTATGTGGTGTTTTTTGTTTTGATTATTTCTCATCTTGAAATTAACTCTATTCAAAGGTTTTGTTAACCTCTTCAACAATTATACTGTAACTCGAAGAAAAAATTGTATCAGCCCCGGGCTCAAATGATAATCCGCCTTGAGCCCAAAAATTGTATTCATCCGTTCTTCCTCTTTATCTTCCTCCTTAGTGCCTTTCAGCGTGGAGGTGTGGTCTGTCCAAGCCAGTATCCTCATGGCATCCCAGTTTTTCCCTCTTCTCTCTCCCACTTTGGAGAGGTAGCCCTTTCATTCTATTGTCTTCCTCTTGAACGTTTTCCTGTTGGTCTGGTCTCAAAATATTTTCATGGGTCCTTGCTTTTATCATCCGACAGAGATGTCCAAATCATCTGAGTTATCTCTTTTCAATGGTATCCTTTATAGGAACAGTTCCAACATCATCTCTTGTCCTCTCATTCTGTATGCAATCCCTCCTAGTTCGGCTTGCCACTTTCTGAAGGTATCTCATCTGTATTGCAGTAACTTTGCTTAAATACTTATCTAGTGGTACCCATCTTTCACTTCCGTAAAGAAGGGTAGGTAGGTATACAGCCTTGAAGATATGTACTCTAACATTCTTCTCTACCTTTCTCTTCTCTATAACTGTGTTGCAGAGGTGGTAGTATGTTACATTTGCCTTCTTTATCCTATTAGATATCTCTTGGTCTACCTTTCCATTCCTACTGGTCACTGTTCCTAGGTTAGTATCCTAGTATTCGTCCATTTATATTGGTTCACCTTCGCAAAGTATTTCAATGTATTCCTGTTCCCGGCCTATGTGCATTATTTTGCTTTTCCTGACATTGATGGTCATTCCCTTTCTTTCCAGATCAGCTTCCCATTCAGTTAATCATAATCATAATCAGCCATCCCTTAAAAATAAATTAATCACAAGAAATGTGTCAGATGGTCTGGGTACCCAAAGTGGTCTGGGCACGCCAATGTCCTAAAATTCAATAACTAAGGAACTAATAGTAATAGAAAAAGTGTCTAATGATATGTATATATAAAACCATTTTACTGGAAATATCCGAATACCCGACAATTACAGTAAATGCCCGAAAATCGGCAGTACTGCTTGGTATACACACATCATACTTAGACTAGTTAGACAGTTGCTTATTATTCTTATAATACATTGCCATAGCCATAGTCATAGTCAGTAAATATTAAGATATATAATAGTAGTAATACAAGAATTTGTTTGTTCTTATTGATTTGTTTCAATAATGTTTTGATTTTTCAATGTTTTCATCTTTTTTATTTTACTTACAAGGGAGTTATGACGCCTCTTTCTAGCAACAAGATTATTGGAGATACTTTGTTGTATAGTAATAATCGTCCTTTCCAAAAACTGCACCATTGTTACGCTTGTCGAGGTGGTTGTGTTAAATTACTCTGACTCTAATAGGTACCCTAGACCAGAAGGCCTCGGCAATGCGTGTTCATGTGTGAGGCATACGAGTGGGAACCGTAAGTTCTCTAAGGATAGTAACCTCGTCCTACAGAGACCTACTATCTACTATTCCTGTAGATACGAAGGAGGAATGCAAGCTCGGTGGGTAGCCAGCCGTCGGTTCTTGGAGGAATTTAAATGATACATTTATATGAATAACAATGTCTTATATAGTTGTTACATGTTATAATCAATGTATGCACAGTGAATAGTATAAATGTTAATATTCGGCATTTGCAATCCTGATCATCTTGTTCATATTATAACATTTATATTGAGATTTGAGTCCAAGACGTAGTGAAGGAATTGTTGATTTTAAGAATTTTTGTATGTTGTCAGTGAGAGAGGGGACATATAGAAGGGATCTATAAATCGAGAGAGCGGATGGTGGATGTAGAGATTTTGGGGAAGGAGAAGTAGGCGTAGAACGGTTGATGTAAGAGTTTAAAAGTTTGATGTGAAGTGGAAAATCATTTGAAAGCAAAATAGTCTTAATACGGTGAATGTTTGTGGTGTGGTATTGGAGATCGGATAAGGAAAGGCAACGGTGTATGAGATTTTTGGCAATATCAATTTTTAGATGGTGGGGGTGCTGAGAAAAATAGTTAAGTAGCCTACCGGAGTGAGTGGATTTGTTATACCAGTCAGTGGACAAGGAGCCGTCATTATTCTTTATAATAAGCAGATCAAAGATAGGGTAGGGAAGAGTTAGTTTCGGTTTCAACGGTGAAATGAAGGCGAGGGTGGTAAGAGTTAAAAGAAGAAAGGATATGAGGGATTAATCTCATACACCGTTGCCTTTCCTTATCCGATCCCCAATACCACAACACAAACATTCACCGTATTAAGACTATTTTACTTTCAAATGATTTTCCACTATAATATTTATAGTTTACAACAAATTTAAAATAATGAATTCCCTTTTTTTAATCACAGTGATATTCAAATCTCAAAAGTGATTATGATATACTAAATTCATTCTAATGAGGACATTATGGATCTAAGCTCATTTCTGCAAAAGGTGCTGAATGAGGTTGGGCAATAATTTATATATACATGAGAGTAAGGATGTCTCAATAATTGTAAAATTTATAAAGAATAATAGTGAAACATTTTTTTTTATTAAAATAACACATACCTACGAAAACAAACGTTCCAAGACGCCCCCTCTCAGTTTTAGGGACCCATATCGCAACGACTGCATGAAGTGAAGCATAAAATGCACCCTGTAAAAAAATATGTTTTCATTAATATTATACGTGGTATCTTTGTTTACTTTTCATTTTAAGCCTCTTCATATAGGACGTTGACACGGCAAAATAACGAAAGAATAAAAATGTAAAAGCGAAATAAATTATCCAATGTAAAGATTACTATTTTACGATTTAACTTCTTAACCCACAAGTTAAATAATTAATGCCACAATGTGGTGTGTAATAAATTTTATTTACTATGTATACAGGTAGAAATACAGAGAGTATGTCATATTATGTACAACTACTATCTACAGGTTCTTACATACAATTTGTCTCTTAAAATGTCCTCCAACAACTCTGTTCGACTGCTTTTGTAGAATTTAAAATCAAAATTATTGTTTAAATAAAAGAAATTTTATCCCATTTAAGTCTCAAAAGAATCTTTATTTCTTTATAAGTCCAACGTTTCGGCATTTTTTTAAATACTAATTTTCATTACTATGAAATCGTTTAGCACACTTCCATATGCCATTCGGCCTGTTTACGTGCATTTTTTTTTTAAGAAGTTCCATTTCGCCATGGGAAGGTTGAAAGATAATAAATCCCCGGATTCTCGAAGAAAAAGTATTTTGAAGAAAATTGAGACTTTAATATAATAAAATGAATAAGTGGACTTTTTTTTCTCCCAAAAAATACTTTACCACTCTTTGATATGCCAATCAGGCTTAGTTGTTTGGATATAGTACTAATATCGACACTGTGAGAGTTTTTATTTCAAAACTATGTTTGTTACCAAATCTTAATGTTACTTATTATTATCATTATCATCTTTACTTAAGCCACTGCAAAGTATGGAGTAGATTGGTTGAGTAATGTTGAAACTATTAACATTTTTTAAAAAAAATTATGATTGCAACTTTATAGCATGTATTGCTTCAATTTATGGGACGAAAACATAATAATATAGAGTTTAAAAAATGTTTAATTTTAACTAAAAAATATAATAATCTTTAAGAAACTATCGATTTTATTAATTAAACATAAATCTCAAATTTACAGCGGATATCGATGATACCAACCGATATGCCATTTATTTCAACGTTTCTTTCATGAAATGCTAAGAACGAATGTCATCACATATATTGGATGAATTTATGTTACCAAATCATAATAATAAAATATACCTATGTGTTTAATTTAACTAAATACATACATTTATAACCATAAATCGTGTTTATTAAATCTATATACATACTCAAATATAGCAATAACGAAGCATTGCCGGGTTAGCTAGTTACACATAAGATTTTAAACAAAGAACAATATTATCAATAAATTATCAAACCTTGGATGCAAATTTAGAACCAGATCAATTTTAAAAAACTTTATGCAGGCTATTTTCCCAGGCCAATAATTCAGTCCAACATTACCCTATGAGATATTAAAACATTAGAGAATCATATAAATATATTAATAAGCAAACTTTAGCTTATGTCTGATTACTTATTTTGTCTATTCTTCGCATTAACATTAAAACTTTTAATCAGAATTAATTTACACTATTATACTTTATCACAACAATATTGTAACCTACCCCACACTCAGGCCAGGCATAAAATTTATTTATTTCAACTTTATCATGGTTAAATTTCCTCTTCCTTTTATTATTAAAATTCACATCAAGGCTAATTATAATTATCAACATAAATTTTTTCCCATTTTTTTCATAAATCAATTTTGATTAAAATTTCTGCATAGTGTTGGTTCTGATTTCTAGTGTCTGTTTTAAAATTTATTGTATGATTAATGTTTTCTGATATGTAAATGGACTCAAGTATTTTTCTTTTGAATGTATTATTTTCTTTATGTCAGATTATGGTATTTTCAAATTCGAATTTGTTGTGATCCGTCTCCTTGTTTTTTTATATCATTACTGTTGATACATGTATTCTATCACCGAACAATTGTTTTGTTTAACCTGTATATATAGCTGGACAATTTAGACATGGAATTTTATATGTCAATCCAAATTGATTATTTGTATCAATTCTGTCCTTCAATTTACTATAATAATTTTTAATTTTATTGCTGGGTCTATAACTTAAGGAGTATTCATTAACATCATAATCTATAAGATATACAGAAATCTTTTAAAGACTAAGGTGGGGATAGTTTAGAACAAGAGAGGGAGGGCCGTTCGTAGCTAGTGGTAAGAAGTAGGTATATCAATCTGAGATCTGCGGGTGGCGACGGTTCGCATCCAGCCTGAGATTTGTCTGATTGTGACTTTATGATTCTTGTCTTTCATTTTTGAATATAATTTCTTTTTGAGATATTGTGACATGTACATAAACTGATACTGCTCACTAGATCTGAATGTTTTAAAGTTAAGATAAGACATGTTCCGGACGTAACCTTTATAAGTTATTTTTAAGTCATTTTTCAATTTACCAGTAGCATATGATATACTTTTAACAGAATTCGTCCTTAGCAGCATCTAATGGTGCCGTAATATTTGAGAGAATTTTTTTAAATTTTTAATAATTTATTTATTGATATTTACAACTGTATACACATATATACAACAAGTAAATTTGCTGTAGGTGACATAGTAACATGATAAAAACATTTGGAGAATCTACCCACTGATAGAACTCCAATAACATTTCTAGAGAAGAAGATCTCGAGGCCATATTCTTTTCAGACGCC
>NW_027108604.1:113563-139084 GCF_000696795.3 Halyomorpha halys
GTAGTGACGACATTCTTCAAAAATGTGTTTGACGGTCAGATTGCTATTACATTTTGAACATTTTGGAGGTGCCTCTCCTGTTATGCCTCTTATGTTATGCTGTTGACCAACGTTTTTATAGGCTTCCTTAAAATTCATAAACCTGATACCCCACTCCGTCCAATAACTTCCAATATCAATTCTTCCTCTGCTAAACTCAGTAAATTCTTACATCCTCTTTACAAACCCTCAGTCATAATAATTCCTATGATATTCAAAATTCCTTTCACTTTCTTCGCGATCTTTTTAATTATCCTTTACTACTTTTGAGTACTGTATACTTGTTTCTTTTGATATAGAGAGTGTGTTCACCAATATTCCAATAGATATAGCCCTCCTTATCGTAGAAGCCAACTGGTCATCATTGCATCCCACACTTCCCTTAACCGTTTTTCCTACCTTGAATCCCTTCAACTCTGTTGTAAAGCTGGTTACCTTAACTTCCAGGGTAAGTCCTTAAACCAAATTTAAGGACTGGCTATGGGAAATCCCCTAGCTCCCGATCTTTCCATCATTGCCCTCAATGATTTGCTTGATTCCGTTATCCTACTCTTTCCAGTTGACATTAAAAAATATGTAGATGACCTCCTCCTTATCATAAATCTTTATAAAATCCATGATATTTTATCCGCCTTTCATTCTTACCATCCATGCATTGATTGTACTGTAGAAATTGAAAATAATAACTCCCTTCCTTTCCTTGACCTCCTCATCATAAAAAACCCATACAGCACTCTATTCACTGACTGGTACACTAAACCAACCTACTCAGGCAGACTTTTACTTTACCACTCCCTATCATCAAAAAATTAACGTAGCCAAAATCCTTATTCACCGTTACTTTTCCCTCTCTCCTTCCCAATTAGATGAAAGGAACACACACCGCATTAAACAAATATTCCTAACTAATAAATCCCCCATCCATATCATCTATAAACTTATAAACCCCTAACCATCTTTTCCTCATATTTATTATCTACTGTCAACTACCTTCTTTTCATTAAGAATGAATATATGGAGTTAATCATCCTGTTAACAGAAAGACAATAATGATCAACAATGAGAACTATGACATAATTAACTATGAAATTAATTACTATGAATCAGAATATTTATAAGAAAATTAAGATTAATAATTTTACACCTGAAAATATAAAAAAAAAAAATGCATTCTTTTGAATGCTGCACCCTGAATAACATAGAAATTTATGAGAATTACAGAAGATTTAAAAAATTTAATGCTTCTTGCACAAAAACGAAAGTTTCGGATCACTGTGCGCCCGGCTGTTTAATAGGTAAATTCAAGTATAAACATAATTGTTATTTATGCATTTTTCATCATTCACCATTAGCTTCTACGACTTTTGCTTTTAAAATATTATTTTTTTCTGAAATCTTTAACTTTCTAACTTCATATAATACGTCTGTATTACTACTCTTAATTCCAATTTTTTTTTTTTTAATCAGCAAAATATTTGTCCATTGGCTGATGATCAAATTCTGCCATAGTTCATATTTATCCATTTTAATTATTAATCACAAAAAAAGTATGTTATTTCAATAAACAAAAATAAGAAACTTTAAAGTAAGCTATTTTCAAAAATTCAGAATCATTTTACATTAAGGCCGGAAAAGGGGTGTAAAACTAAAAAATGTTTTTTTCTGCTATTCTAGACCGTCACCCAGACCATCTTCCTGAAAAAAAAAATCAATTTTATGCAATAACACTTCTAGTCAGTCGATTCTATTACATAATTTGCGAAGATTTGGTATAACATTTTGGAATAGGGACCTCGAATGGTCTGCAGCTGAAAATGCGCAGACGTCCTTATTGGTTCTCCACTTCTTGGTCATTCCAGAAATTCTTAACTTGCTTCGCTAGTTTTTAAAATCACGAATTATTGAATCGTTTTATCCCCACAAGGGATGCCAAATTGTATACTTTGCTTTGAGGTCAACAGTGGGCTTGAATTAAGAACAAAACAAATACAAAGATCAAATATTTATTTTCAATATAGAATTATATTAAACTTATATTATAAACTAATAATACAAACACTTATATTAAACAGATACAATTAAACGAATTTCCTAACGTAGGCTCCCAACTCAACATTGGTATTTATTATAATGGGGGGAATGAGGTGTATATAGTTGTCCGTAGATTACTGATTGGAAAAGATGGTCGGGGGATGCGGTCAGCAAAGAAAAACATAAATAAACAAAAAATATTTATTTATGCAGACGTTTCGACCTGATTTTCAGGTCTTCATCAGGGCTATAAAAACAAAAAGACAACAACCATCATTTAGAGAGAGAGAAAAAAAATATATAAATACAAATAAAATAGATAAAAGTATATATATAAATAAAATAATATTAATAAAAATAAATAAATACAAATATATAAAATAAAATAAATAATAGACTAAAAATTTGGAAATATACACAATAATGGAATGAAAATATAAATTAGTTGATTATTAACTATGGACAAGACAGTAGTAGATTGATTACATTATTATTTATATAAATATAAATGTGAGCAACAAATAAATGATAAAGTGGAATGAATCTATAAAGAATTAGTTAAAGGAATTAGGAAAGAACATTGTTTTAATGGGGGGAACATTTCCGACTTTTAAATATATTGACATATTGGTCCTTTTTGCGAAAGACCAATGGAATGATTTTTTTAATGGTTATCTAATCTAACCTTTTTGACTTTCTAATGAAATTTAAATGGGAAATCTAATTTATAGAGAAAACCTCATTTTCTAGGATTCTATCAGAGCCTAGAAGCCTATATCTTAGAGATGCGTACCGGTCACAATCTGCTATATAATGTTGGGCAGTTTCCAGGGCCTGTCCACATAAATGGCAGGTTTCATCGTAAACTACTCCACAAATCTTAAGATGTCCTTTAGGTCTACTGACCAGTAAGGACTCCTGTTAGTAATCGGAGTCCATTTCTGTTTAGGGCTAGCAGCCGCTAGTTTTAGAACTAGAGGGTTTAGTTGTTAGTATCTTGGCCTGTCTCAGCCCTATACACATTCCTTCCAATTCTTCTCGGTTATCTTCGACGCTCCTGTCTTTTAAGAAAAACTATCTACCAATCATTAATGATTTATATTATATTATATTATTATTTTAGGATTCTAAAGTAATTAACTATAGCTTGTTGAAATAGCTTTTCAAAAGCATGCATTTAATCGAGACAAGATATGAAAAAACTTACCTCGTTTTTGGTAGATGGTTTTATGCAGCTGCCTTCTATAGCCTTTTTTGACTTCTTTGGAAGAGCAATGAAAGTCAGTGTCAGAGATAAGGAAAATCTCATCATGAACATGAGAGTCAAACCAATAAAAGCCATCATGCAGACAAATACTCTCTGTGGCATGCATTCTGCAATGGCAATCAATATAAATTAGTTGCGGGGTAACAAATATCAACTAATAAAATAATACTAATAATAATATTTGTTTAATCATTCCCCTTCACTGCATGAAATCCTAGCTGCCATACCAGGTTTGGGAGTAGTGGGATAGAGTGCTAGGGTTACGCATGTCACCAATAATCTTCTATTTTTCTATTTGGTTACAGACTTTATTTACAAACTATATTACAATTATTTAGGAGATCCTATCTGGTGAGCGTCTTTTAGATGAGGCTGCACCTTATTCATCTCCATTCGCTCGGTAGGTCCAATCCTCCTGGTCCGCATCCGTCCAGGCACCTCCTCCTCAAGCACACTGACTGCGTCTGCTTCTTTGCCTCTATCTTCTCCTATTGGTGGTTCGCCGATTGCGGGTGGTATAACCGTCTATTGAAGTAAAACACCATAATTTTGAAAAACAAAACATATATGACAACATTTCTCACATGGTGATATTCCGGTTCAAACAGTACAGACAGAGGGGCTTTAAACTATTACCATTTTACATTGAACAATCGTAGCGTTCCAAAATGAAACTGTCACCTTTACAAAACCAAAACCCACTCGTCTGAACATACGTGTTCCCAAAATCAAACTGTCGCCTCTACAAAAAAGAAAATCCACTCGTCAGAACATATCGCTCGTGTTTTGTTTTTCCCATGACAACCGTAACATCCCTTGTCTACGCAGATATCGCCAGTTTTTTTATTTCACCATGGCAACCGTAACAGTGGTCAAGCCTTTCCCAACGTAGAGTGCGTCGGGATCACCACCTCCTTCAACCCGTAGTGAACTCCCTGAAGAAGAAATAGTTCTTCAAGGATACGGAGGAAGTCCAACTTGGTGAAGGCGAATAGCCCGGTTTTCCTCGACAACCTGGCACGTTATCTTCTCATACCGGTACAGTCCAATATGCTCTGCTGTTTCATGGACAAGGAAGTCGATGTTCTTCCCAAAGCTTTGTAGCTTTCTCAGGAACCCAACTTGTCGTGTAAGAACCAACTCTGAGAGGACCCACCTCACTCTCAGTCTCGAATGAACGGTGGGGAAGAACTTCAGAGTGGCGTCCTTCTCACTAGTCCACTTCATTTAGTACAAGAGCCCAAGAGGAGAGAAAAGGCAGTTATCTCACCCCAATTTTTGATTACTTCAATGAAAACTATGTACAATTACTAGTCAAAATTGATGAGTCTGCCAAGTATAGTTAAGGGGAATAAAAAATGGAGGCTGTTTCAAAGCGATAAAAAAAAATTATTTTTTTATTCGGAGCTCTAAATCTTAAAAGGTAGGATCAACACAAGAAAACCTAAGAGTACGTAATTTAAAGAAGAGTAAATTTGCTAAAATATGAGCCTTAATAAAGTTATTTTATTTTATTATTTCATAAAAATGTTGTATGGAACGTACTGAATGATCAGTAGTTAGTGAATTTATTTTGAAAAATTTTTATCTCAAAAAACATTTGACGTATAGATGTCTATTAGCACTCAAATTAAAGCTAGTTTAATGGGATATAAAGTAGTTTATGATGTTTATCTTCGTAGGAGTAATAATTTACAAGAAATGCTAAAATAAATTGATTTACAGTTGTTCGGACAAATTTTCATTTGCCAAATTCATATTCATATGTGAATATCATAGTTAAATATCCTTTATTTTGAGTGTTGGCAGACATATGTATGTCTTATGGATCTAGAGATATATTATTTCAAAAATCCAACATTTTAAACGAACAACTAGAAATTAACATTTTGTGAGTTTATTTTGTCAAAGATCATAAAAACTACTACTCCTACTTAATTAAACTTAATTAACTATTTTGTAGTAAATTTAATTGGATTTGAGCGCTGGCAGACATCTGTACGTCCAATGGTTTCTGAAATGAAGTTTTTCAGAAATCAAACTTATTGTCCGAACAACTATAAACCAATTTTTTTAAGCAAATATCATGAAAACTACAATTCCTACGTAGGTAAAGGTCATAAACATTTTTATAGTCCATTAAACTAGCGATTAATTTGAGTGCAAATAGATGAGAATTCCGTATCTCAGGAACTATCTCAAGATATATCTCGAGAAGTATTGGACGTAAATAGCTCTTTTAGGGCTAATATTTCAGCAAATTTACTCTTCTTTAAATAACGTACTCTTAGATTTTCTAGTGTTGTTGGTAGTTTTTGATGAAAAATTAGTGTTCCCCTACCAGTACTTGGCAGACTCATTAATTTTGACTAGTAATGATACCTAGTTTTCATTAAAGTAATCAAAAATTGGGGTGAGATAACTGCCTTTTTTTCTTCCCGGCTCTTGTACTAATTCTTCAATGGAATGTCGGTTATGCTAACATGCTACTTTTGTTTAACCATTTTACTTACTTTTTTTTTTCTTTTGATAATAAAAATAGTTTAAATCGAAAATAATGATCGACACAAGTTCAAAAGCTACGATTTTAGCCTCTCTGAAACACAAAAGCGGGTAGATACCGACTTTTTTTTACTTTCTTTGTGCAGGAGTTGTGGATTTGCGGCAAGCTGCAAACGTGTGGATCTGGCTTAATTCCTATAAAACACACAGAACAAACAACTATGACGCTTTGCGTTCGTAAGCGTTGCATTAAATAACATTCAACATTTAATGGTAATCAATTTCTGCTCATGTATAGACTAGTGAATTTGCTTCTTACTAATTACGATAATACGTTCCCATATTGTATTTTCATTTATTATTATTATTATTATTGGCGCAACCGGCCGTGGAGGTTTAAGGTTATTATATAAATACATCCCGCGTTTCATGACGTGATTTTTTCCGAGAGATGGAGTCGTCACTCCCTCTCCTATTTTTTGAGAATGTACCCATAGGCTAATATATGATCTCATAGGCTAATAGGCTAATACATGTTATCATTTTGTGGGACCGCCACTCAATGAAAAAAGTCAACGACCTAGGCCGGATTCGAACCGGCACCGCCAGCAATCTCAAATTGGTTAAAATGGGCCTAACCAACTGAGCTACGAGCGGCCCTACTGTACTACTGTATTTCCATACATAAATGAATATAACAGATGTTACAAGACACACTTTTGAAACAATTAATTACCATATGTTTTTTCCGACCGTCTTATCCATTGAGTTTTTGCATTTTTCGTCACTCTCGTGTTAACACCTATTACTTTTTCTAACGGTATATTTGTAAACAAATATTTCTTCTATAGTTAATTATGATATTCATTAATAACCCTCCCTCCCTACCAATTTTTTAATACTACTTACAATGGGTGTTTTTTTATCAATTTCAAATAACAAAAAATTAAAGATACGTAAACCATTTTTAAATTTTGGCATTTAAGCCTGAAAAGAATATTTCAATCAGCCTATGATCTTTCTGATATCCAAGACCATTTTTAAGAACTCAAGACTGCATTTTGTCCATTTTAGAACAAAATCATTTAGATCCTAACCAAACCTCATAATTAAAAAACAAAATTAATTTTGTTGTGAGCGATAAACCTCAAAGCACTATAAATCAATGATAAGGAGCATTACAATCCAAAACATTGAAAATTTATATTTCTTACATATAATTCAGAATTTTAGTCCATCATGATTTTTTTTTTTATTATATTTATTATAATTTATTAACTGTTACATAATTATACATTCAGTCAATTTATCTTTGTTATTATGGAGTGATACAGGCGTATAGAGAAACTACCCATTGGTAGCACTCTAGTGAAATTTTTACATTAGCAGGTTTCTTGGCCATCTTCTTTTCAGGGACCTCGGAGGATTTTCAGGAATAGAAGAGGAAGCAAGGTTAGAAACTAGTGGGTTTCAGAATGAATTTAGGTCAGAAAATGGATAAAATGTATTTTGACATGTAGACCCTCATTCCATCGCTATATTGACTTTTATTATCAAAATCGTTTGGGTCCGATTTTAGATAAAATTTTAAATTATGTGTTAAATCGAACATGTAAATGGTAAGCGTTTTTAGTACAAAATTTGCTATTACATTTCAAAGCTATTAAAATTAAATTTGTACCACTACAACTCATGAAGAGTTTAACGGTATCTCCTTACAAAGTACTTCACCCCTGTACTTTAAAAGAAGATAACATAAATCCGGTTGTGCAAGGAGGTGGTTTGGTTAGAATCACGCTCGACTTTTTACTCAAGATTTTTTTCTCAATTAAGGGTACCCAATTTATAAGACATTTATATTATTTTTACTTTTGTTCATTTTTACCCATTCAAAGAACTTCTCTTCATAGTTCCGCAACTTCTTATAAACCATATAAACTCATATACCATAAAATATCATGTATCAAACATTTTGATTTTGGTGGAAATAGATTCTACGTGCTACTTTCGAATAAAATTATTTTCTTTGTTAGCTTCGATAAAGTCTTCCTTGAAGTTGACTCACTGGAACACACCCAATACAAATCAGGTTCGGTGAGGCAAGCGAAAGATAACTAGAGAACTCATATTGTCATCTTAGCACCACTGGTGTGACACTAACCTTAGCTAGTATAAAGCACATGTTCTTATTTCTAAGGAAACGGATTTATTTGTTTTTCAATACGTGCATAATTTAATATTTTAACTGCTCCAAACACTTATAAATACAAGACAGTGCATCAAGTGGATAACAGCGATAAATATTGAGTGCAAATAACTTTTACGCTCCGTCGTGGTCTATATCGTATTATTTTTCTAAACGAACGAAGTTTAACCCGGACAGACATGGTAAAATAACTTGGATTGACATTGGACAAACGACTTACATGGACCTCCCTCATAAAAATAACAAAACAAAAGCTAAACTTCCAACTTAAATTATCATTTCATCTTTTAAATAAACGATCAAAATTAACATTTTCGGTAAAACTAAAGATTTATACCTACCTCCTTAGACAAATTTGGACTTAAAACCTAAGTTTGACCAAAAACACTACTCACCTACTAAAACTGCAACAATTTCACTCCTCCTACATCAGTAAAAAGAACTTACACAAAGACTTAAGAGCTCTCTACGTACCAACAAACATCAAATCACTATATAATTTCAAGACACACTTCAAGTAGACACTAACCCTTTAATTCAAGGACTATCAACACGAGACTTACCGAATACGAGACGACATTTACGAAGGAGCTGGAATATTATTATTATTATTCTATGGGCAACAGACCATGGAGGCCTAAGTCCTCGCGCGATGTATTTCCCCAATATTAGGATGTAATATTACCAGTATTAGGAAATACATCGCGCGTTTCTTGGCGTAGTTTTTTCGCAGGGTGGGCTTGTCACTCCCACCTATTTTTTAGGAGTGCCACCCATTGGCTAACGGGCCTCACAAATGCCCGGGGGGAGGTTGTAAGTGAGTTTTGCATTATTTGTTGCTTGAAAAAAGCCCGAGTGAGACCGGGATTCGATCCGACAGCCTGTGGATTGGTAGTCTGGCGCGTTATCACGCTACTATCGCTGTCCCTGGAAGGATTTGGAATAGGGACCTCCTAAATTGATTTTTAAATTTCAATTTTACTACCACTAGAATACCTCTCGTATCCAATCTAACATTCTTTACCCAGCAGGAGAGCCCCACTTGTTTACCTCCTAAGAGGTACTCGAGAGCATTTATATAATGGTAAAAGATTTGTAGTATATTTTTTATAAAATTGGATATTATGATGACAGAAATCTTTAGGATAACTTTCAATGCAATTTGAAATAGATATGGTATATTGTTCTTCCATCAGATAAGAATCTAGATTTCATAAAAGATTAAGATCTCCTTACCTCAGCATATGATTTAAAATTAGAAACCTTGAAGAATAGTGCAAAAACTGGAGGATTAAAATTAATTCCAATAAATCCCACTTAATCACATTTACCCTTCGTCGTAAGCCCATGACTTATTGCCCTACAGTATCCTTTAATAATACCCCTCTTATTCCTGTCGAAAAGAGCCTTAGGACTTCATTTGGACAAACGACTGACATGGAATCCTCATACAAGACTAAAAAGACAAGGAACTGCTCGTAGATTCCGACTATTGCAACATTTACTAGACAAACGGTCTAAATTGCCAATCAATTACAAATGACTGATCTACATGACTATTATAAGACCTATCTGGACATACGGAGTTGAATTATGGGGCTTCACTAAACCATCAAATTCCTCCCGAATCCAATACTTACAGTCCAAAATCCTTAATGCTCCTTACTTTGTCACAAATCAGGACCTCAATATTCCATATGTTGCCGATTTGATCAGAACCAGATACCGTTCCTTCCATGATAAACTTCTCAACCACCCAAATCCACTTGTTTCTAACCTGTCTTTTCCTTCATTACCTAATAATCCTCCTAGGCGTCTGAAAAGAAGATGGTCTCGAGATCCCCTTCTCTAGAAATGTTATTGGAGTTCTATCAGTGGGTAGATTCTCCACATGTTTGTATCATTTCACTATGTCACCTACAGCAAATTTACTTGTATATATTTGTATACAGTAAATAAATTATTAAAAAAAAAGAAACGCAGGAGATGTCCTGGTGAGCAAAATGCTCAAATGAGATAAAAAAAGATGTCACGCGTGGAGTTTATTGCTGAGAGTAATTCTCCGTCTTACCATGGCAAGGAGGCCAGAGCAAAACTGAATTGAGTATAAAAGTGAAAAGAGGTAAAAAAGTGAGTAACATAAACAAGCGGCAATAACGACAAAAGTATAAATAGAACAGATGAAATACCAGGGAAATATAAACGTTTATATCCCAACATCAGCAAAATGCTCAAGGCTACACATCTCCCTGGTCAATGCTCCTTATTTTATCACAAATGAAGTCAGCTATAAAGATCTTATTGAATATATTGCCGATTTGGCCAAAAAGCAATACTAATCCTTCCCAACCACCTTAACCCACCTCTTTCAAACCAGGTTTCTCTTTGATAATCCTGTAAAGAAGATGACCATGAGATCTTCTCTAGTTATTGGAGTTCTATCAATGGGTAGATTCTCCATACATCTGTATAATTAACCATTAACTAACGCCAAATTTACTTGTTGTATATATTTTAACACAATTATAATACGAATTTATCAATTAAAAAATAAATAATCTTAAATCAAATATTTTTATTTATTTATTGATATTTACAACTGTACATTATAATACATTTAGTAAATCTGTTCTAAGTTAAATTGGAGTGTTACAGGCGTGTAGAGAAACTACCCAGAGGATGCAAGGTTAGAAACTAGGGGGTTTGAGTGGTTAGAGAGTTTATAATGGAAGGAGTGATATCTGGTTCGGGTTAAATCGGTTACATAGGGAGCATTAAGGTCTTTATGTATGATTTTATTTGTGACAAAGTAAGAAGGATTGAAGATTTTACGAAGGATTTTGGATACGAGAGGAATTCGAAGGTTTAGTGGAGCCTCAAAGTTCAACTCCATATGTCCAGATAGGCCTTATAACAGTCATGTAGATCAGTCTTTTGTAATGAATTGGAAGTTTAGACCGTTTGTCTAGTAAGTGCTGTAATAGTCGAAATCAACGTGCAGTTTCCTGTCTTTTCAGTCTGGTGTGAGGATTCCAGGTTAATCGCTTGTCCAAATGTAGTCCAAGGTAGCGGATCTGTTCGACAGGGGTAAGAGTAACATCATCAAATGAAACCGTAGGGCAGTCAGTAGGTTTACGACGAAGGGTAAAGGTAATTTGATGGGATTTGTTGGAATTTATCTTAATCCTCCAATTACGACACCAATCTTCGAGGGCTGTGATATGGGATTGGAGATTTTGGGATACAATTAATGGGTTATTATTAACAGCGAGCACACATGTGTCATCGGCATACGTGGTGAGGATAGTGTTAGGACTGGTTGGAATGTTAGCTGTATAGACGGTGTAGAGGATGGGACCAAGGATACTACCTTGAGGAAAATCAAATATTAAATTAGTAAAGTATATTTCGACAATTAGATGAGCTATACGGTCAGTCATTATTCGCTATAACAATGATTATATTATAATATTAGCAATAATCTATTTACTATATATTTAATAATATATAGCATTATTAAAATATTTAATATTATTTACCCAAATAATTATAATTCGAGAATTCATATAACGTTATTCTTCATGTTATGTGTATTGTTGATCGTAAATTCAATATGAAGGGAAGATGGTTTGGGATGCGATCATTGCAGTCGTAATAAACACAAATAAATTAAACCTATTTCATTTGTACGGCGTTTTAATCAAGATTGAACTAAGAGATTAAGAATAGAGATAGATTAACAAATAATAACAATAATGCAACAAAAAATTAACAAGATAACAAATATTCTTACTATTCTAATATTATACGTTATCTTCTATTATTATTTGTTGTCTTGTTATACTGTTTTTATCATTTTTTATTATCTTATTGTTTTTCATCTCGCTTTGTTTTTAGCTCTGATGAAGGCCCGAAATTAAGTTCGAAACGTCGTTAAAAATAAAATAATGTAAGATTCACATATTTGTGTTCATTACTGACCGCAACCCCGACTAACTTCTATTCATAACGTTATTCTTTATTTCATAAAATGTTTTTTAAGAAATATTTGGGTAAGATTATCAAAATGAGGTGTCAAAGTCCAGAATCATCGTATTTTTATTTCAAATTTGAATGGATAAAATAAAGATGCTCAATAAAGCGATCATTAGGCAACGGTGGATTAGGAGCCCCCCACGTCACGATCCTGGAGATACCATCTACCAACTCACTCGACGAGAACAGAACCTCATTTTTCGCTTACGAACGGGACACCGCTTCAGAGCCCACCTATTCCGAAAGCTCTAAATCGGCTTTATTCCTCTCTGAGAGTTCAGAGATGGTGATCTAAATGCCGAACACATATTCCAAACGTGCAAGCTGTTTTCTGAGCAACAGAAACTGATGTGGCCCTTTCCAACTGCGATGTCGAGAAAGCTCTATGGAATCCTGGTGGATTCCTGAGCCATTCTGCTTTTATTTCAGAATAGGTGTGCTCCAAGGAGGTTGTACTCCGTTCGTAAGCAAAAATGAGAACCTGTTCTGGTCAAGTGTGTTGGTGGATGGCATATCGGTGGTTACAATGTGGTTGTAGACAACAATCCATCGGTCGCTTTATCAACCACATTTATTTCATCGAGGCTGAATTTTATCTGCCGAAATTTGAAATAATACTAAAATTCTGGTCTTTGGCACCTCTTATCAATAATCTGACCCAAATTATTCTTAAAAAAACATTTTAAGAAGTCTAGAATAACGTTATGAAGAAGTTAGTCGGAGTTCAAGGTTCAAGACCTCAGGAGGATCACGGGATTCCTCATTTCAATCCCTGACTTCGTCATCTAAGGGAAGAACGCAGAGGAAGAAGAATAGATAGAATATTCAAGTGCAGAACACTATGGATTGTAACAGAGAAATGGGTGATGCATACAGTCCTTGTTAAGTTGAGCCGTCCGTAGCTCAGGTTGTTGAGGACTTTGCAATTGAGAATTGCCGCGGCGCCGGTTCTAATTCGGCCAGAGTGGCGGTCCTCGAGACTTGTGAAGTAAAGGGCCAAAAAATTTAAATACTACTTTTGGAACTGATGAAGACGTTGAATAGTTGAAATTGTGGGAATGTAAATCTTGTTCCGGATGTGAGAGCTTAAGTCGTATATTATAATGTTAGGGTTAGACTTTTAGTATGAAGTAAACACTGCTATTAATTTTAACATTTATATGATAAACAAGGATATTTATAAGACCAAAAGTTAGTATACGACCGGAGTTCTATAAGATCTCGTTAAGTGACCCCTATATGGAGCCGATACAGTCCCAATTTTATTTTTTTCATACAGAAATGTGACAACAGGCACTTCTGGAATGGAAGAAACTAATAGAGAAAGGAATACTCGTTAAAAAGCAGAGAAGAAGATCAAGGAATGAAACAGAAAATGTGAAAATTAATAATTGAATTTAGTTAAATTTACCAAGGAATAGCTAATTTCAAAGGCCAAAGCTATTACGAAATCAATTATAACATAATTGGATACCATGAACTAGGGAGTGATGTAAAGATGTTATTTATAATATTATGTATGCATGGGGCTCTACAATCCCTGAGGCTCCTAACTCCTACGATCGATAGCATTAGTAAACCAAGCAGCGAACAATTTTGGTCATTTTGTAGCAATAAAGCAGACGTTTACAAGTTTGATTAACTATTAATGTTTCGTAAGCCAGGTTTGTACATTTATAGGTTATGCCAATTTATAAAATGAGAAAACAATAGTACTACAAGTAGTTGTTCTAACAAGGGTGAGTGGCCTTACTCCTGTGATCTATATAATCTTACTAATATGATCTATATAATGATAAATTAAAACGAATCAAGAATGAACCGAAAAGTACGATTTAAGCATGATTGAGCAGTTGTTCATAGAAAATTATATAGATAGATAAATAAAATTTTAATAACTAATTCATGTTTTTGCTAATAATAAATCAGGAAATGAATTAAATTAATGTTCTAATCTAGCCTGTTGTTGTTTAGAAATTAATTTAAAATTCCCGGACTCACTTGGTTAAAGACTCGGCTGTTGGTGCAGAGTAGAAGTTCTTACTTATCCAAGACAAGGAAAACAAGGCAAGATTGCTTAAACAACGTTTAGAGATGACGTGTAGTGAAAAATAATTTATTATTCTGGGACAAAGTCCCTTTAGAACAATTATAAGGTCATTTTAATTATATAACATATATTGATTATCTACCCAGCCAGATTTTACTTTAATATCTACCAGTATGAATTTCTATTTTAGTATCTTTATTATAGCCTAAGCCTAAATTATATAACATATATTGACCAAAAACAGTGTGGCCACACTTAATTATAACTTATATTAAAATTGTATATAAATAATTTTAGATACAGAAAAAAAAATTAAAAACTAATTGACTAAATACATAAAAATGTAGTTACAAATTATCTGTACATCATAATTTTGGATTAGATTGGTGAAGTAAAAGGTAGTTAAATAGAAGGGTTTTAAACATGGGAAGGGTTAGTGCATGACGTATGCCAGAGGGAATGGAGTTCTACCAAATGGCAGCTCGGGTAAAAATTATTTATCTAACTGAACAGTTCGGTGAGATGGAGGGTAAATGTCGGATAAAGAGGTCCTCTAGGTAGTACGGTATTGAGAATTTGAATTGCAGGTTTTCAAATAGGATATAGGAGGGGCGCTGAGTACTAATTACTTGGAATAGAAAGGAAGCTAGGAAGTACTGGATCGGAAGGATGGATAGAGCCACTTCATAAGATGCCTTGTCAGCATTCCATAGTACTCGTGTACAGGTAGATTGAGTTTGGACATATTTGTAGAATGGACTTGACGAGGAAACCTAGGATAACAATGGAATGTACAACTAGAGATTTAAAACCACGCGACAGCCCATAAGTATACTATCCAGGAAATGAAGGAGATTAGGAAGAGATCACTGGCGTTCTTCTCCAATAACGACTTTAAGAGAAAGATGAAGGATAAGTTAAATATACTTGTTGGCAGAGGTTTAGAGTGCAGTAGCTGAGAGAGTTGAGGCGTCACCTTCATGTCTGCAACGGTCCCACGGTCCCATTCGTGGGGATAACTCCCTCCTCCCTAAATTTCAGAATTCACCAGGCAGAGATTAAGAAAAGAAGAAAAAAAAATAGTGGTTAATGAAATATTTTGGTATCATTTTTATGGCTTGTACATTTCAAACCAGGGAAAAATACAAAGGAACTATACCTGCCCTATGTAGACTGAAAACGAAAGGATTAATTTTTTATTGCACAAATGAGGAGGTTAATACAATTTGGGGGAGGGATATGAACGTGTAGTCTGAACTTTGGGGAGTCAGCAGCTCTGCCTGTTAGGATTAAATCCTAAAAAATGTTTATGACAAACTATTAATCTTTATTAATTTATTTTTATATAGACATTATCCTATTCTATTCTAAAAATACTTTTGACTTAAATAAATTTACTTTATATGATATTTACTTACTTTGGTGGACTTTGAAGACCATCTATGTATTGTTTATTGGTTCTTCTGTCGATAAAAACCTCTTGACTAAAATAGTCTTGAATTGAAAAGGAAATAATCGGCCAGAAAATTATAATAAAAAAAAAAAATATTACATATGAACCTAGGGTTACTTTCTCAAGCCATCACATGTGTATTAAATATTTTATAATCATCTGGGCTAATTAAAATCATTCGAAAGAATTAAATTAAAAAAAAAATGAGGGAATTTACTAGAAATATTTCAGAAGAAGTAAGTAGTTTCATTTTGATAAAATATTAAAATTTGATTCTGGAAGGTCACTTCATGCATGAGTAAGATTTCGTTATAAACTAATTTTTTATTTAAACCGCACTTTAAATTAAGTTATGAATTTTATTTAATATTTTAGCTACATCATTTATACGTGCAGAGGATTCTTTAAACTCCAGACAATCTTTTCGAGTTTTGATAAATTTTGAAGGAATAAATTTGTTATTTTACCGTGTTTTCAAGCCCGCATATCGCAAATTCAAATCCTGAGGCAGACGATAGTCCTGTCAACAATGCCAAGTACATTATGCCCACAAATTTTCACACTTGAACTTTTCACAGCACTTCACAATAAATATTAACATGTGTACTAGTTATTCGAAGGTTATATATTGGTTTGCTGATAGAAATAAATTATGCTCGAATTATAATGTATATGTCAAGTAGCTAAAAATATGTTCACAATATAATTTTAAAAAATATATAAATAAATTAAACTAAAAAAAATAAAATGATATTATTAAAAACATTAAAACAATTTTCTCTCTCCACTACAGAAATAATAAATAGTTATGAACGTACTGGTTTTATCACATATGTTTGGACCCAAGCCTAGCCCTAACCTGTTTATAATTTCTTAGAAACGATCTGCCTTATTTTAATTTATTTATAATTGTCAGGATAAACTAATGGAAAGTGTATTAGGATCGAATTAACAACGGACGAGCCTGAGCTCAAACAAGTCTTACATTCAGCACCTTTTCAGAATTATTGTGTACAATGTTAACACCTTTTAGAATGCTTTGATGGCCTTATGGTTCGTGGTGAAATTTTTTTATTTAAGTGCTTTATGGCAGTTGGCATGTCCATATCAAATATATTGCCAGAAAAATAAGTGGTTTTTAATATGTTTATTTTATGCTTTCACATACTTTCATCGCGTTTAACTGAATTAGTTTTAGCACATTAAAAGTAAAACATAGGTACCAGAAATTCATATTTTAAGAAAGGAGAGAAGCCACTGCCTACCACCTTCAAAGTGGATGAAGTCCACCAGCGGATCTCTAACTCCATTCTCTACCTGGGCGTCACACTGGATAGGCACCTCACCTTGTCCAGTCACGTTCGGGAGAGACTTAAGCTGGCCCACCAGAAGAGCTACAGGCTCTTCCATCTCCTGAAATCCCCGCAACTCTCACTAAGGCTGAAGCTGCAAATCTATAAGGCTATAATCCGCCCGACTCTGCTCTATGGTGCACCCCTGCTGTGCCACCACTACCAATATCCGTCCTCCGGCGAATCGTCCGTGGAACAACTCTACAGAGGGCCAGAAACACCACCATCCACCAGGAACTCAAGCTACCCTCTGTGCCGGAGTATATAGGCCGAAGGGACATCAAATATTTTAATAAGCTGAAGGGCTGCGCCAACCCACTATTCTGAGAAATCGCCCTTCCAACAAGACCTGGGAGGTGGCAAAGCACAGTCCCCTTGGTAGACGTCCTCGCCGAGGGAAGGACTTGAAGTCATCACACCTCCACCATCACCACCAGTCGGAATGGCCCCTCCCCATTCCCCCCTCCCCCAGCTATGTATAACCGCCTTTAGCGGACCATGTTTTTTGCTCATCTTATAATGCCATACGGCAAACGAAGATATCATGTAAATTTGTATATATATAATATATTGTATTATATATTTGTATTCTCTTACCATATATAAAAATAAAGAGGTTTGAAATAAAAATAGAAATTCATATTTTAAGAAACTAATATTTTAGGCAAAATTAATTATAGTGAAATTTTCGACTAAAAATTCAATTTTTTTAATGAATATTAAAAGATTTTATTAAAAAAAAATAAAAAAGAGAAAAAAAGAAATACTCTACTTGATATAATTTTATTTGTAATTACATCGTTATCTTTAGCTTTATATTAATAAATTTAAGAGCATATAAAGCTGTAGGATTTATTTGTTTCAATGGTCTGATTTCAGGAACTACCAGTCCAATTGCAAAAATTATTTTTGCGTTTAATAAAGAGGAAGACATTGGAATTTAAAACATGACCCTATGATCCATGAGCAGTAAGGATATACATCACAAAAAGCATTCGTAGACATGTGTAAGTAATGGTTGTCATGACTACTCCATACCCGTAGAAGCTGATGTAATATACTTTTTAATTACTCTAACTTTAACCTTTTATTATTGAATATTGATTTTTTTAAAAAATAAGGAAAAATCATTTTGAACCGTCTAGTAATTGATCCCAAATTTTTAATAGGAAACAATATAATAACAACTTGTTACATTTTTATTCCACACTTATACACTCCAAACTTCTGTAACGTTAGCCATTTAAAAAAAATTATATTTCTCAGTTATAATATTAAAAATTATATAAATTATAAGTATATTATTTCTGAATATACTATCTATTTTTTGAAGTATTCTTAATATTATTTTTTTAAAATTTAGATTATTCCCAGCTGTTTCTTGGAAGCTTTTATATGTACAATGTATTATTTCATATTTTACAAAGATTTATTTATAAAAACTTATGCTTTTGTGAAAGAAATATAAAGTAAGAAGTTTTCCACTCATATTTAAGCCAAATTTGTTATTTCTTTAATTAAGTAAAAATAAAACATTAAGTTAGGTTATTATTAACCTTCAGAACAGTGTGCTAAGTTATTTCTTTTCCAATCATATTTCATCTTAGACCACCTTGTGCTGCTGGGGTTCCATAATACTGGATAATTATGAGGGTAAGGCAATCATTCTTTAGACTTAGAAAGTAAAAAGAAGTGAATAAACAAGTAAAAAATAAATCACTATTTCAAATAAAGTAAAATTGTAAATAACTTTGCAGGAGATAAATTTGTAAAGCGCTAACTGGAGTGGAATGAGGGAAAGGAGAGGGGGGAGTGAGTGCGAACCGATTCCGCTAGGCCGCGCTCAAACATTGATGTACCGATACCCTGCGGCTCAAAATGTGCGCCTCGTATATATTTGGCTAAAAGAGCGTTCGGGGGTGCTCATTCGTGGGATTCCGTCAAGTGAATACGCGTACTAAGGAATGCCAGGTCATTTTAACTAGCATCAGTCGTTCATCATGTTAAGGCCAATAACAGCATTGTAGAACACTTTAGGAGACAAGATGTATATAGTAGTCTAAGTTGTACATGGCATGTTAAAGGGCTATATCTTCTTCCTTCATAAAAATAAAGTGTATCTTACATTACTTAGCAGTCGTGTTCTGTAACTTTTTACAAATTTATTGATATTTACGATTGAATTTACATAAAAATAGATGTAGTGATAAATATGATAGCATCATAAAACTATTAAAGAAAATTGTATACAATAATATAATTATTATAATTGGATTATGGTTTGAAAAACAAAATAAAGTAAATATTTAAATATAATAAGCTATGTAATAATAAAAATTTTGGTTAATGATTTGATAAAATTTAAAAAAAATGCTTCAGTACGCACATAACTTTACTTTCATTTACCACCCACTCCATTATGGGTTGAAACTAACAATTTCTTAATCTCTCTTTTTAGAACAAACATCAGTAGAAAGAAAAGACCGATACTGGACCAGAGCTTCGGAGAAAGATGGCGACTCCCATTTCCGACGAAAAATTCTAACCTATTTATCTTTCTCATGCTCTACTGTGAAGGCAATATATGTATATATAGCCTCCAAAATAGATTTAGAATTAGTAAATAAAAAATCAAAAAGGATCGTTTTTTCACTCCCTCGCCATGTCCGACCCCCTAGGTAACAGTATAAGTATTGTAATATAACACAATGGCATGAAACAGATATGTAAAGAAACTACACATAGGTATCACTCTAATAAAATTTCTACATGGAAAGCCTGGAAGGATTGTAAGGTTAGAAACTAGTGGGTTTGGGTGGTTAGAGAGTTTATTATGGAAGGATTGATATTCGGTTCAGGCTTGATCGGTTACATATGTAATGTCTTTATGGAGGATTTTATTTGTTACTAAGGAGCATTGAGAATTTTGGATTGTAAGGATTGGATACGAGAGGAATTAAAAAGTTTAGTGGACTCCCAAATCTCAACTCTGCGTGTTCTTTATTCTTTAAGTGAAGTTAATTTGGTTTCGTACTTGTCTGCAATCAAATCCTTGTTCAGACATAACACAAACATCGTTATTCCGATTTCAATATAATAGCTGTAATATGTAACGTGTAATAACTAACTAGTCTATCAGTCGGTGGATTGATGTGAGCAATCAGTTATAGTTCGAAATGAAATTTGAAAGTGTCATACCTAGGGGCTCGGACATGGCGAGGGAGTGAAAAAACGATCCTTTTTGATTTTTTATTTACTAATTCTAAATCTATTTTGGAGGCTATATATTGCCTATATATATATATTGCTATATATATTGCCTTCACAGTAGAGGATGAGAAAGATAAATAGGTTAGAATTTTTCGTCGGAAATGGGAGTTGCCATCTTTCTCAGAATCTCTGGGCCGTATCGGTCTTTTCTTTCTACTGATGTTTGTTCTAAAAAGAGAGATTAAGAAATTGTTAGTTTCAACCCATAATGGGGTGGGTGGTAAATGAAAGTAAAGTTATGTGCGTACTGAAGAATTTTTTTTAATTTTATCAAATCATTAACCAAAATTTTTATTATTATATAGCTTATTATATTTAAATATTTACTTTATTTTGTTTTTTAAACCATAATCCAATTATAATAATTATATTTTTGTATACAATTTTCTTTAATAGTTTTATGATGCCATTAATTGATTTTATTTAGTCTTATAGTACTCCCTTCGTACAGTATGTTATTAAATTATTTTCAAAAGCTTTACGTAAAAATATGTCTCTACTATACGGTGAATAGTTAATAGGGACTGGCAGGTCTAGTATTTTGGTTGGTTTTATAGTGACATTCGCTTGTATGTAACCATAGTTATTATGTTTCTAAATGTATTATTTGAATCATCTGATTTTCTAAAAGCTAATGTTTTACACGAATGCTAATGTCTTCTCTGGGTTTCTATTCCCTCCTAAACCTTTTCTTCCTTTCGTAAGGACCTACAGTTTGTTGTTATAGGAATTGTTATCCCCTTCATGTCCGTAAGCTAGTTTCCTGGGAAGTGAAGTTTCGTTCCAATATGGACCTACAGCTAATTCCTGTAAGACTTGTTATCCCCTTTATGATCGTAGAGTAGTTCCCTGCTGAGTGAGGATTCTATCTTGCCAGTTTTAAAGGCTAATCTTTTAAAAACTCATCCGGTCAATACATTTTTTAATCAGCTACCTAACATATTGAACAGGCATTGTCGTCGCCTTCTGGGCCCAGTTTCATAATGAAAGCTAATATTATTAGTTCATAGTACAAGTATAGATACAACGTGGTAATCACACTAATACTTATATTTTTTCATGATAGGGAGGACTATTAGGGGTAGTGGTAGCAGTGTGGTAACGCGCCAGCTTACCAATCCATAGATTGTCGGATCGAATCCCGGTCACAACCAGGCTTTTTTCAAGCACAAAATAATGCAAAGCTCACTGACTATCTTCCCCCGGGCATTTGTGAGGCCCGTTTGCCAATGGGTGGCACTCACAAAAAATAGGCGTGGGAGTGACGAACCCACCCTTTGAAAAAACCACGACAAGAAACGCGCGATGTATTTCCTAATTCAGGGATTATTACATTCTAGTATTAGGAAATACATCGCGCGAGGACTTAGGCCTCCATAGTCTATTGCCCATAGAATAATAATAAGTAATATTACAGGGGTTAAAAAGTACTTAAGTACAAGTTACTATTGTACAAGTCTGTGTAATTGTATTAAGTTAAATCGACAAGACTAATAGTATTAGTTTGTACTTTATTATGAAAAAGGGCCCTGGTGTATAGTACGTGACATCTCCGATTGGAGTAATAAGTAATTAATTATACACAACTGTTTCGGAAGTTCTATTTTAAATACGCAGGGGTTAGGTTGGTGTGATCAATTTTTATCTAAATCACAACTACTTTTTTCCTTATGTACTGCTATGTTGTGGGTAGATGAGGCTGATGGGGGTTCCACAAACTGCATTTTAATGATTTATTCGTGTATCTCTATTTTTATCTCCATTTATAGTATATACCTCTATCGGTTCCTGATGCCAGCGACCTACGATTCTTAGATATTGCTATATATTTAGACAACTAGATACTACATGCACCCTTTCTATGGTATATTAGATGAAATTGTATGAATCACGTCGGCTATTTATTAGGCTATGATAATGAGGTTGCATGCAGGGATCTACACTATAAAATGAAGTCGGGTAAGCATTGTTATATTTACAATTTAGGTGTACAAATACAGCCCTCGAATATTGGTGTCGTAACTGTAGGATTAAGATAAATCCTATCAAATCACCTTTACCCTTCGTCGTAAACCTACTGACTACCCTACAGTTTCATTTAATGATGTTACTCTTACCCCTGTCGAACAGATCCGTTACCTTGGACTACATTTGGACAAGCGATCAACCTGGAATCCTCAAACCAGACTGAAAAGACAGGAAACTGCACGTCGATTTCGACTATTACAGCACTTACTAGACAGACGGTCTAAACTTCCAACACATTAAAAAAGACTGATCTACATGACTGTAATAAGGCCAATCTGGACATATGGGGCTCCACTAAACCTTCGAATTCCTCTCGTATTCAATCCTTACAATCTAAAATCCTTCATAAAATCCTCAATGCTCCTTACTTTGTCACAAATAAAATCATACATAAAGACCTTTATGTTCCCTATGTAACCGATCTAACCCTTCCATTATAAACTCTCAAACCCCCTAGTATCTAACCTTGCATCCTCTTCCATTCCTGACAATCCTCCGAGGTGCCTGAAAAGAAGATGGCCACGAGACCAGCTAATGTAAAATGTCATTAGAGTGCTACCAATGGGTAGTTTCTCTACACGCCTGTAACACTCCAATTTAACTTAGATCAGATTTACTAAATGTATTATAATGTACAGTTGTAAATAGAAATAAACAAATATTAAAAAAAAAGTGTACAAATATAAGAAAGACCATAATAGACCTATTGATTTAATTTAATTTTGGATTACTAATGAGACCATTCATATTCTATAGATTCTACTTTAATTATTTTTGATATTCAAAGTACCAAGAAAGGATTTTTGCTTATCTTATGTGGTTTGGGGGCTTGGCAGTGATCAGGCAGTTCTTAGCTGCCTGTTTGTTCATGATCCTCTCTTCCCTGGCTGTAGATATCCGTCTACCTTCGCTGTACTTCTTTGGCCGAATTCCTCCTCGCTGCTGTACAATCTCAAGAATCTTCCTTAGAGAGTCCTTATACCCCGTCCATCTCCCCTCTACTTTCTTACTGCCATCTCATTGATTATAATAATTTTGGGGGGCGGAACCAGGCCTATAATAATGGATAACGTTAGGGGCATTGACTCCTTGATCTCGGCCAAAAGCATTTTCCCTTTCCGCTTTAATGGCTCGGAAATGAAGAGTATGAGTGTATCAAGGTGTTTACAAAAAACAAAACAAAAAAAAAAGTTCAGGTGCATTTTGGATTATTGCTCGATTAAACTATTTTATATATAGATAAATGATTATTTTCATGATATATAAATACTACAGTTGTTATCATTGTTTAATTATTTTTCTTACTTATTTCTTTGTAATTTTTTTTATTTTTTTTTTATACTATTCTTAATTTACTTTTAATTATTATTAGTTACTTCTTTTACAATCATTGTTATTATATCCAATATTGTATTATTTTCTTCAGTATAATCTCGTATAATGTATAAAGTATAATCTCGTAATTAAAAATTATTATATTTATTATTATTATCATATTTCTGTATCTTTCTCTTATCATTTTCCATGTTTCGTGATATCTTTATCACTACTTCCCGTACACGAGATGTATTTAAAATTGAAATATAGCCGTTAAACGGCTGGTGGGGAGAGCCAGCTCCCCACTCCTCCACGCTTCCGCTTCATTGTTGCCTCCTTTTCACCCGTTTGCTTTGATTAGGTAGGTTGTCTTGACTTGTTCTTTGCTCATTCATTATCATTTTATATCTTTATTATTATTTATTTATTTATAATTATTATTTTTTCATGACGTTTCTCATTCATCTCTATTTTTTTTCCTTCCCCGTATTGTTTTTGTTTTATGTACATCTCCTGTACTTTTTTAACTGTATATTTTACGTATTTTGATAAAAAATGTTTACTCTCGCCATTGTTACTTATTTTTATTCTTATCATTGTATCATTCTGTATCTTTTTAGCCCTGATAGTAAGCTATTTTTGTTTCTCCTTTGACCGCAACCCTGACCATCTTCCTATATATTAAACTATTTTAAGTGTCATCTACCTGTTTTAAGCAAATATTTCAAAAGTGATATAGGACCGTCACTCCCTAGGGGTCTAAGTCGCCTTCGGTCAATACAAAGACAAAAATTAATTGCCAAGATATATATAGTGATATGAATATGATGATGTATTCATGATGAAATGACTAAAGAGGGTATAAAACAAAGAAAAAATGGGGTCGTAGTTGGGCGGATTAGGCCAGAAGGTTGCCTTTTTTTGTGCGTTGATCTCCTCGCGTGAGATTGTGACGTGTCGTGCATCGTCCAATCTACTCGTTATAATTGTCTATTTGAAGTAAGGTTACCACGGAGGGCGGGAGTGAAGGGTTTTTTTTAATTTTAGGCACTTTTTAAATATGTCCCGATTAAACTAACCTAAGTCTCTTTTAAGAGTGATAAATATTTCAAAAGTGATATGGTACCGTCACTTCCTTAGAGTCTTTCTTAGTGGGGCGGGTTTGGCCGGGAAGGATTGCTTTTTTTTGTCCTATGAGCTCATTTTTATTACTATAAAGGTGCTTATTAGACAGGGTGCGAATTTTATGGCTCCTTATGATGTAGGTATGTCGGTACTTTATTGCCCCTTATTGCCTCTACCGAAACAGGTCCAAGTCAATCTCTTTTTGTCCTGCCCTTTAAAGGACAGCAAATACTCACAATGAACATCCCCAACACTGTGTACGCTGGTATTTTCAATACATTGCTTTCATATATTGGATTTTCATGTAAAAATGACTTAAATATACCAATTTTTACATTATTTATAAAAATTTTCAGAGATAAAGTAAATTAAAATATATTTCTAAAATTCATAATCTTATTTGGCTGGCTCCTTGGGCTTCGGTTGATAATAATTGAATTTTTGGACGTTAGCACTTGCAAAGAGAATGTAGAAGATGTTGGTAGCGGACATAAGTATGAAGGATAACCACATGACGATTCTGTATTGAGATATTGTAGACTGAAATAGACGAAAACAAATTATTATTAAAGTTCTAAAAATATTATTTAAATCATATATGATAATTCATTTTAATCTAATAATTATAAACGACAAATAATTATATATATTTATATATAGTTGACCGTAAAAATTGATATATGAGAAGATGGTCAGGGTTGCGGTCAAAAGAGAAACAAAAATAATTTATGAAAGGAATATGGTCCGGGTGCGGTCAAGAAAAACTCAAATAGTAGAAATATACTAATTTAATGAGCCAACCAATTGGTATACCAAACCCACTTATTCTGGTAGACTTCTCAACTA
>NW_027108604.1:140604-149534 GCF_000696795.3 Halyomorpha halys
TTTTTCTTGACCGCACCCGGACCATATTCCTTTCATCTTCACACACGGTCAATTAATAATCTTCCAAAAATAATTTATAATTATTTATTTTCCGACGTTTCACCCCACTTTGCAGGGCTTCATCAGGGCTAAAAAGATACAAAAAAAACTAAGAATATTACTACAATAAGATACCATAAGGCAATTTTAGCTAGGATAAATATTATGTAAAAATAAAGTGATAAGAAATTACATATAAATAAAAGGAAGCAAGACGTAAAATAGTATCAATATAAAATAAAATTGAATAAAAAAAAATGGTAAGAGTAAAAATTCCGATTTTTAAATTACCTTATTTCACTTTATATTATTCATGTTACTCCTGTTATCTTTACTATTACTATTATCAGTATAGATAAATGATTATTTTCACGATATACAAATACTACAGTTGTTATCATTATCTAATTATTTTTCTTACTTATTTTTTTTTATTTATTTTTTTAATACAACTCTTTATTGATTTTACTTATTATTACTTACTTCTTTTACAGTCATTGTTATAACTACCCAAACTATATTTTCTTCAGTATATACTCGTATTATAAGTGACGATATGTCATTATAATTTTACTTAGTTATTCCTTAATTAGAAAATTATTATAGTTATTATTATTATCATATTTCTGTAATCATTTTTCATTTTTCGTCATATCTTTATGACTACTTCCTGTATACGCGACGTATTTGAAATAGAAATATTAGCCGTTAAACGGTTGGCCAGCTCCTCCCCACTCCTCCACGCTTCCCCTTTACATCTGTTCAATCTTTACCTTTGAACAGGTAGGTGGTCCTGACTTGTTCTTTGCTCATTTATTATTATTTTAATATCATTATTATTTTTTATTTATAATTATTCTTTCAAGACGTTTATTTAATCTCTAACTGCATATTTGACGTATTTTTCAAAATATTTCTCTTATCATTGTTACTTATTCATTTTTTATATATTTTTTTATTCTTATCATTTTTTATTTTATATTGATACCTTTTACGTCTTGCTTCCTTTTATTTACATGTAATTTCTTATCACTTTATTTTTACATAATATTTATCCTAGCTAAAATTGCCTTATTGTATCTTATTGTTGTTATATTCTCAGTTTTTTTTGTATCTTTTAGCCCTGATGAAGCCCTGCAAAGTGGGGCGAAACGTCGGAAAATAGTTATAAACTTTGTTTCTCTTTTGACCGTAACCCTAGCCATCTTCTTATATGACAAATAATTATGTATTGTTTTCTACATTGCCAAAGAAAGCTTTCAGTACATTCATATAGAAAATGGAAATTAAATCATGCCTTCAAAATCGAAACTTTTCACTTGCATTTTACATTATATATACCAGAGAACAAAATTGGTTCCATTTCTGTCTGTCGGTTTGTTGTCAAATTTATGTTTTAGTCTAATCTATCGAGCCGTTATTCTAATTTTGACGAAATTTTTAGGAATTCTGTGGATCACCATAAAGTTGGTTCCACTGCGAGTTTCAGATTGTATTTACTTTCTCAGTACACTTGTATTTTGTACAATTTGTTCTAAATTTGAAAGGAAATTGGGATTAGTTCAGTATTAATTTTATCAAATTCTATCCTCTTTAATATATGCTTTTCGATAGATAGTACATAACATATATTTCAAGATTTAAAAACGAATTTTAATTTTTTAAAAATCTAAGGGGTATTATACCTCTGTACATAGGGGCCACCGTACGAAAGTATAAAAAGTGGTTTATGTGTACATATGTTCTTTTTTTTTTATTGTAAACGTACGTATATGTGTACAGAATAGAATGTAATAGAACATATTTTCTATTTGGCAAAGACGTCTTGTACATATTGCATTACATAAGATGCAGTTATAAAACAAAACCTGAGTCTAGTGCTCCATTGCAAAAACAGCAAACAAACTGGATAATACAAAATTATGAACATACGAGGGTGGTCTGAAAAGTTTCCTACCTAACAAAAATAATTTTTTTTTTTTCAACATAGTCTCCTTGTAACTCTACACACTTCGCGATGCTCCCATCTTTGTAACCCGTCCAAAAAGTACTTAGCGTTTTCCTCTGCAAAATATTTGTCCACGTAGGTGATTGCCTCTTTATTTGACGAAAATCTGTCCTCCGAGCCCAATTTTTAGATGAGGGAACACAAAGAAGTCGCCTGGGGCTAGATCTGGTGAGTACGGCGTATGGTCAAGTAGTTCAAACTGTAATTCGTGGATTCGCCATGGCAACCGCAGAGATGTGAGATGGTGTCTTGGTGAAACAGGATTTTCTTTTCCCGCAAGTTATGCCTTCAGCTCGTCAAGTAATGATGCGAAGTATGCTCCTGTAATGATTTTCTTTTTTGAAGATAGTTGATTAAAATAATTCCATAACTATCCCAAAAACAGACGCCATCACTTTCCCAGCCGAGAAAACAGTTTTTGCTTATTTTGGAGCCGGTTCTCCCTTTGCAGTCCACTGTTTGGATTGTATTTTTGTTTCGAGGGAATAATGGTGTATCCAAGTTTCATCTACACTAATTAATCGGCGCCAAAACTCGGATTTATTGTGCCAACAGAGCGTTAGAAATGCTCATTTCAACACATTTTGTCTACGCGGCCCCCAATTTGTGGCAGCTTTCTCATATCGACTGTTACATAAACACTACTCGTCCAAAATGGCTGAAACTTTGGTGGGTAACTCAACAGATGAACAATGAAATTCACTTGCTTTTAATTACGAATGCTGCCATCTTCACGTTGCGGTCGGAACCGTTTCAGACCACCCTCGTAATATTTTTTATATTACTCCATTATATTAAACTTAAAATTATGAGAATTATTTTAAATAAACGAAAGCGTAATATAAGTACAGATATTAATTGGCTTGGAAATTAATTATATATTTATATGCCAGATATAAAATCAAACTTATTACATATTGTAACAATGTAAATATAGAGTCTGTTCAATTTAGCTTCATAATCAATGTCCAATATATTTTCGATGTTTTGTAGGTCGCAAGATACGGATGTGAGTGGCTTTAAGATATATTGGCTATTGTCTTTAAAGATTGGACAATGTAGGAGGATGTATACTTACACATTTGTATACATTGAGGATACCAATCATTATTAAAATAACTTCAGTAGAATGGACGGAATTCACTTGCCTTCAAAGTGGTGGAATCTTTTCAAGAATATCTCCTTTATGTTTCTGTATTGGTGGGCTATAATATTAACTTGTGAGACCTAGTTGTATTCTACATCAGGAATTTCTGCATCTAGTATCCTTAGTCTGTTAAAACATAGTTTTGGGGGGTCTCTTTTCTGACATTAATGACAGTTTGGACCAGTAGTAGTGGATTAGCTTTGTACTTAGAAGACTTCTGCCTGTCTCGATTCATACTAAATAGTTTGGGGGGCATTCTTGGGCTATCCTATAGGTAGATATTTAATAAATTTCATTTGAGAAATTTCGATAGCATATAGATTTCTAAGGCTCCAAACTTCTGATGCATATAGGAGAAGTGAGGAGACATTGAGTCATATAATGCTATCTTTGTCTCCCAAGAGTCACTTTTTTCTCTTCTCAGGGTTTCCAAGATCATAGCGGTAGCAATGGATGGTTTTTGTATGAAATGTACAGAAGCCTGTTTTGATTCAGCTGTGGATGGAAAAGGTACTCCTAAAGATGCTCCTATGTTTTTGTATAAGAAAATGAAAGGAGATTAAATGAAATTAAATATAAATAAATAAGATTAAATATAGGCCAGCCAAGAAAAGCCACCCATCCAAATGCTCGCGCATGTCTGAGTTCACCACGGCTTGGCCAACATGTATAGGCCCCTTAACATTACTGAGAACCCATTTTTTGTGTTAAAAAAACAAGTATACTTTTTCATATATTTCTTTTTTCGCTTTAGCTAAAACATAGCCTGGTACAATTCATGGAACAATAATTATAATATATATACACTTATAATAACATAAAACATATTACAGATAAAGCAATACATACATCGGGAGCTATAGCAGCAACTAGTGGAGGCCCCATGGCCCCAGCTGTCGTGCCCAACCAGTGACCTGTCGCTCCGATGGTCCCACCGTAATTTGTTGATAGGTCTATTCCATTTACCTAATTAAAATTTCTTTGTAAATATCAAAAAATTGTTTAAACGATTTGGAACAGAACTAGAAAACACTAAAAAAAGATTCAGGATGGTTCAAAAAGTTTTAGAATTTGTTAAAACTTTGTATGCATATGGTATAATTAATAGAAAATCCTCATCTATATTTACTTCTAACTAACATATATTTATATATATATAATTATATTCATAATTTAAATAAATAATGATAATGGTTCCACAAGTTCATTGGTTAATGAAAAACTTGTTCGTTTATTGAAATCCAAATTGCATTCGGATGGAAGTATCTTGAAAAATATAAGCGGTGTGAAATTTTGCAAGAGCCAGGCTAATTTTTGTTTAAAAAGAAGTAGAGGATACACTGAATCTATTTGTTGTTAAAAGCAGTGATTTTAATTATGATTTATTGCTTGGATTAGATGCTATAAAGAAGTTTAAACTTATTCAAGATGAACATTTACGAATTAGATAGAAAACAAAGGATAACATAATTGAAGTTTAGAACTATTGACTAAGGTCCATTAAAAATTAAAACTAGAGAGGATATATCAGCATTGAAGACGTTCAACAATGATAAAGGATTCCTTCAAGATGAATTTAGAGCATTTGGATGAGAAAAAAAGGGAAACATGAAATTTTTAAGTGAAAATAATACATGTTTTGCCACTGAAAAGTTTGTTGTGGGTATAGTTGGCGTTGGTGAAGCACACCTTAAACTAAAGGAGGACAGATATATTTCAAGGAAACCAGAGAGATGTTCATATCCAGATCAAGATATACTCAATAATTTCCAAATTATTAGAGAATTTTTCGATTGACGAATCTATGTCTCCTTTTGCTTCACCTATTACCTTAGCATTAAAAAAACAGGATGGAAAAAGAACAAGGCTATGTGTCGATTTTCGAGAATTAAACAAGTTAATTGTACCTGTACCCCAACCATTTGCGAGAATCGACGATCTTGAAGTGGTTTGAATATTGGTGACTGTTGTTGGTTTACTGCATTGGATATAAACTCGGCTTTTTGGTCTATACCTCTTCGAATGAAAGACAGGAAAAATACAGCATTCATAACTCAAAAAGTTTCACTGGCAATGGAAATTCCTGCCATTTAGTTTTAAAAACTCTCCTGATTCCCAAACCTCAAAAGCCGCCTGAATACCCATCCTCCTACCGTCCTATCTCTTTGTTACATATCATGGGCAAAATCCTTGAGAAACGCATCTTAAAACGCCAGTACCCTATCCTTGATTCCAACCACATAATCCCAGATCACCAGTTTGTATTCCGAACATCCCATTTCACTATCCAGCAATGCCATCGTGTGGCTGATGTTGTCTCATCTTCATTGGAACGCGAAATGTACTGCTCGGGGGTCTTTCTTGATGTAGAACAGGCTTTTGATCGAGTCTGGCACCCAGGACTGCTTTACAAACTCCGTAAATTCCTACCCCCTACATACTTCCTCATTATCCGTTCTTATCTCTCCGACAGATTATTTCAAATAAATCACAACAGCGTTTATTAATCCCTATTCTGTCAGTCTGCTGGTGTACCTCAGGTTAGTATCCTTGATCCTATCGTTTATCCTCGCCATGTATGCCGATGACACATGTCTATTGTCAGTGAACAATGATCCTTAAATTGTATCGCAAACCCTCCAACCCCACATCATCACCCTTGAAGAATGGTGCCAAAAGTGGAGGATTAAACTCCACCAAATCACATTTACCCTTCGTCGTAAAGCCATGACTTCTTGCTCTATAGTATCCTTTAATAATACCCCACTTATTCCTGTCGAACAGATCCGTTACTTAGGACTACATCTGGACAAACGACTGACATGGAATCCTCATACAAGACTAAAAAGACAAGAAACTACTCGT
Organism: Halyomorpha halys; assembly: GCF_000696795.3. Lineage (NCBI taxonomy): Eukaryota > Metazoa > Arthropoda > Insecta > Hemiptera > Pentatomidae > Halyomorpha > Halyomorpha halys. The sequence goes on from NW_027108604.1 coordinate 146,664, forward strand.
AGATTCCGACTATTACAACATTTACTAGACAAACGGTCTAAATTGCCAATCCATTACAAAAGACTGATCTACATGACTATTATAAGGCCTATCTGGACATACGGAGTTGAGCTTTGGGGCTCCACTAAGCCATCAAAATTCTCCCGAATCCAATCCTTACAGTCTAAAATCCTTTATGCTCCTTACTTTGTCACAAATCGTCATCCATCAGGACCTCAATGTTCCTTATGTTGCCGATTTGGCCAGAACCAGATACCATTCCTTCCATGATAAACTTCTCTATCACCCAACCTGGTTTCTAACCTGGGCTCTCCTTCATTACCTAATAATACTGCTAGGCGTACGAAAAAAAGATGGCCTCGAGATCTTCTCCTCTAGAAATGTTATTGGTGTTCTATCAGTGGGTAGATTCTCCACATGTATCATGTCACTAAGTCACCTACAGCAAATTTACTTGTATATATTTGTATACAGTTGTAAATAACAATAAATAAATTATTAAAAAAAAAAAAAAAACTTTTGAAATATTAGCTTAAAACGGGAAGAGGAGACTTTAAGATAGTTTAATCGAGCAATATTCAAAAAGCGCCTGAAATTGAAAAACGGCATGAAACCCTCCATGGTTGGCTTACTTATCTGGCTTTTTAAACAGACAATTAAAGAGAGTAGGTTGGTCGATGTACGATATGTCACAATCTCACAGGAGATCATAACACACAAAAAAGGCAATCCTTTGATTGATATCCTTACCATTCCATATTTTCAAATTACCCGAAAAACAGTATTAAAATAATCTATCACTCACCTGAAGTTAATCAGCAGCCTGTTAAGGCCCGTCAAAATGTTAGACATACTCCCTCGTAAAAATAAATAAAACTCATTTTAATACTTCGTGGCTTTTCCACCACCATTTATTAATTCGAAAAATTCTGTTTGCTAACGAATCGTACAATTGTTTGATTGTTTCTTGAGGTAATTGTTCCCATTAAGCCATAATTGTAGATTTAAAATCTTCGATTGTTCCGAACTTTCTTGACTCGGAGTACACCCTTCTTGAAAGAGTTCTCCAGACATTTTGGATAATGTTCAGGCCGGAGGAGACAGCAGGCCAGTCTAGTCTAATTTGGCAATTTTTTTGCGAGTAAATCAGTATTTAATAATTTTTGTTGAATGTATTAGGGCGTTATCTTGCTGGAAAACTGGTGAGCCTTCAGACATGTCATTAAAAGACAACTTTTGTTCCTCTAACAAATTTGTATATTCAGCTGAGTTTACTCTTGATGAAACAAATACCAAATTTTCCTTTCTTATTGTAACCAATTGATATCCAAACCATAACTTTTCCTCCCCCCATTTGACGCCTTGATAAAATGTTTCCTTCTTTTCTTAAGTCGTGAAAATAATAAGAAAATCCATCTGTCCCATCCAGATTGAATTTTTTTTCCATCACTAAAGATGATTCCTTCCATTCCTTCCATTCCTCCTTCCATTCCTCAGTCCATGACATCACATTACGAGCAAAGGTCATCCGGGCTAATTTGTGACGGGTACTGGCTTTCTTTTCAATTTTTATTGTTTCTATTGTTTTAATGCTGGAAGATTGCTGATTGACCGTGTGAATAGATGAATGGAATATGGCCGGGTGCGGTAAAAAAAAAAACTCAAATAGTATAATTCTACTATTTGAGTTTTTTTTTTTTTCCGCACCCGGACCATATTCCATTCATCTATTGTTTTAATATATGTATATATAGTTGACCGTGAAAATTGATATATAGGAAGATGGTCAGGGTTGCGGTCACAAGTGAAACAAAAATAGTTTACAACTATTTTATTTTCCAACGTTTCGCCCCACTTTGCAGGGCTTCATCAGGGCTGTCCAAATGAATAAGTTGAACAGCCCTTATTATTTTATTTATTTATTATTTCAACCGATTCATTTGGACAATCCTGATGAAGCCCTGCAAAGTGGGGCGAAACGTTGGAAAATAAAATAGGTGTAAACTATTTTTGTTTCACTTGTGACCGCAACCCTGACCATCTTCCTATATATTGTTTTAATAGTTAACTTATTTTTTTATAATCTTTGGATATTCCGTGGTCTTGTTTGAACACCAACTTCCTCAGCAATAGCTCTTGCTGTTTTACATCAGTTGGATGCGATTCGAAGAATATTCTCTCGTAATGTGAAAGCAGGGGGCCTCCCAGTAGAACGGCAAGTTTCATATGTTTCCCCGTGCCGAATAAACTACAAAACTGACGAAAAACTTAATTCGACAGGCTATTTCCCTACAACTCATCCCGTCCTTGTGAAGTGAAGAAATCAAACGGCGCTCTTCTTTGGAGAAATACTTATTTTTTCGCATAACTCACGTTCTATTTTGAAAGAAATTCAACACTGCACTGAAGTGTGAAAATACCACTTCATTTTAACGATTTCTACTCAAGAGGATTAAGAAAATAGTAAACAAGTGTGTCCATCATTTTGACGCATATAAAATGTGGGTATTTACTGATATTGGATTTAAATAATCCTCAAGGTCTGAGAAGATTGTCCCCATTTGAATATCATAATTTATACTTTAAACTGCGCTTAAAAAATAAAGAAAATGTGAAAAGTTTTTTAAATTTCAATGGAGATATGCGTCTTTTTATTTCAAACTCCTTAACCATCCTAACCCATTAATTCTTAATCTTTCATCCTTAACAAACCCTGATAATCCTCCGAGGCGTCTGAAAAGAAGATGGCCACGGGACCTTCTAGTTTAAATTAGTACCACCAATGGGTGGTTCCTTCCCAAGATTTTCAAGTGTATATGAAACATACTACATATTTACCTATTGTATTATTTTGTACAGTTGTAAATTACA
>NW_027108604.1:150079-160034 GCF_000696795.3 Halyomorpha halys
TCTACTACCATCTAATTCCACGATTATCAATCAATTAAAATTTTTTTACTATTCAATTATCAGTTATCAATTTTTTATCATTTATGACTTTATCCAATATTTTGTATAATTCTAAATTTTTTTGTATACTATTCCTTTTCAATTGTATGTTTCTCTAAATGTTGTTGTTATCTCTTTTGTTCTATAGCCCTGATGAAGACCTGAAACTCAGGTCGAAACGTCGGCATAAACTAAATAAATATGGTTTCGTTTATTTATGTTGTTCTTTGCTGACCGCACCCCCCGACAAACTTCTCCAATCATTAATCTACGGTCAACTATCTACACCTCATCATAAATTGGGTAGCCTTGATTTGGTAAAAATCTGGGGGTCGAGCGTGATTCTGACCAAATCAACTCCTTGCACAATCTTCGGATTTAATAACAATACTTGTACTGAATATACTGAACCCCTGATCCTTCACGAGTTGTTACGGTACAGATTTTAATTTTTTTTTTGTTTTATTAGTTAATTTTTTATTTTGGTTTGTGATTGTTAAGTTTTAAAAAGTATTTTTATTTCAACTTTTCTTTCTTTATTCTAAAAGTTATATTATTATTTTGTTTTTTGTTGAAAGTATAGGCTTAATTTATGATGTTATTTGGATTTTTTAATGACCCCCTTCCCGGTCATTTCTGACATACGAGGGGTGGGAGAGGGGTTATATACAGGTGATCAACCATCTCTAACCATGGTAGGGGGTCATGTTTTTAGCAGCATCACGAAATGAAAAAAGTCCACCCTCAGGCCTGATTCGAACCAGCGCCGCCGGCATTTCTCGGATTGAGATCTACGGACGGCCCTTTTTCACCCATCTTATTTTTAAATTTAATAATATTTATTGGAAATTATATTCATCTTTCTATTGGCTGGTAATCTAGGTTAGTTTATTTTTTAACTCCCTCCACCTACTGCCGCCAAAGATTATATCTAAACTGGATTATCACTCTAGGAAGTCTGGTGAGTCAATTCTTTTAAAATTTTTTGAGGTTAATACAAAAAAAACAGAAGATATCTAGAAGCTATATAAATAACAAAAAATATACAAAACACAGTAAACTATAAAACTGACACTAAAAACGTAAACACACATTACCCAGATATTATAAATAGACTTAAAATAAAAACATAAAAATCAGATGAAATAAACAGGTTTATGTGAAAAATCAAAAATCACTAAGTTAATAATAAATACAAAACAGGACTTATAAAAAACAGGGAGGTAACCAAACAGCACACTGGACAGGAGATAAGGTCCAAAGAGGTAGTAAGAAATGTAGAGTGATGGCTGTGCCAGAGAGAGGTGAAGATGCACAAATGGTTGATATGATTTCCCATATGAAATCATGAGGTGATTATTATTGTATAAATTAAAATATATAAGGATAAAGATTGGTGTTATGTTGGTTTTATATTGTTATAGGTTTTTATAGTGCATGAATATGGGACAGTGGTCCCGAAACGTTGTACAATGTCATGAATAAATAATAAATAATTCATTCAAAGATGGAAGTGATTAACCTCAAAAAATTTTAAAAGAATATATCTAAACATATTTAATGATTCAAATAGGATAGAAATAAAGGAATATTTCCTACCTTTAGGGAAGGATAGAAAGTGCCCATACATCCAAATCCAATAATCAAACAAACAAAGGCGCATGTTCCATCACATTCGCAATAAGTGACGCCAATGAGGCCTAAGCTCGGCAAAGCTGATCCTGAAAAATATTGATTCATTTTAAATATTGTTTTTTCTATAAATAGTATCATTACGTACTGTTAAACGTACTTATTAGCAGTAAACTGGGGTTAGTTTTTGAAAGTAGTGATTACTTTGGGACACGGAATTGAGTAGATATTAAGTCCATTCTGCAAGGGCATGTTATCGAAAGTATAGTGCATCTAAGATGAGTTTGCCTTTAGGGAAGGGAACGCGCGCACCCCCTACCCTAGCTCTTTCTCCCCTCCAACTGGGAAAAAACCAAGAGGCACTCTGGTCCTTAGTACCGCCCAACGAATTCGGGATCGGGTAGGTACTTGGAACGCTTTTTCCCCCTATTCTTGGATTCCTAAGTTAAGAATACGGGAGGTTACTCGTTCCTTTAGGTTATCCTTTATCTTTGACGTGGGACTGTTTCTTATTGATTCTTGTTTTATTTTGTAGGCTATTATATCGTCAACTCTGTTCTGATTTGCGATTTAAGAACGCAGTGTCTTAGTCATGATTGGAGATTTGATAATCATTCTGTTCAGAAAAAAAACAAACTCTTTTTTAAGTTTAAATTTGTTTTGTCTCAAGACTTAAAAGACAGGAAACTGCACTTAGATTCCGACTATTACAGCACTTACTAGACCAACGGTCTAAACTTCCAACTCATTACAAAATACTGATCTACTTGACAATAATGAGACCTATCCGGACACACGGAGTTGAGCTTTGAGGCTCCACTAAACCTTCGATTCCTCTCGTATCCAATCCTTACAATCCAAAATCCTTCGTAAAATCCTCAATGCTCCTTACTTTGTCACAATTAAAATCATCCATAAATACCTTAATGTTCCGTATGTAACCGATCGAGCCCAAACCAGATATCAATTTTTTTATTATTTAAACTTCCTAACCATCCGTAGAAACTACTAGTTTCTAGCCTTGCTTCCTCTTTCATTCCTTCGACAATCCTCCGAGGGGCCTGAAAAGATGGCCTCGACACCTTATATGGTAAAATTGTTTTTTGAGTGCTGCCAATGGGTATTTTCTTTACATGCTCGTATCATACCATTATGATCTTACTTCAGATTTACTTGTTGTATTTTATGTACAGTTGCAAAATATCAATAAATAATAGGAAAAGTAGAGTCCAGTCAACTTAGTAGGTCAACATAATAGTGAATTAAAAAATAATAACTTTGAATATGCCCTAATAAACCAATGGATAACAGATAACATATAGCAATTTAATGGACAACGAAAAGATTACTAAATCGTTAACCCGCTTTACGGTACTGAATATTGCCATATCTAACTTTGGAAAATGCTCTAAAAATTAAACATTAGTACTCAATATAGGTTGCTTACCAATTGTTGTAAAAATTATTCTGTTCCATGTGAGAGACATTAACTTTTTCTTTTCAATCCAATCTACGACAGCACTGGAAGCGAAGGCGATTAGCACCATTAAAAGATAAGCACCTCCAAGGTACATCCCATTCTGCAAAATGAAGAGGATACAAGTTTATAATTCAAATCTTATTTCTGTACCAAATAATGTGATGTATAGAAAAAAAAGAATTTCAACAAAACATTTGTATTATTATTTCTTTAATATAACACACAATTTTTTATTTTTAATTATTGGTATTTACATAAATAAATAAATCAAGTAAATTTGAGGAAATTATAATGGTATGGTACAAGCGTGTAGAGAAACTACCCAATGCTAGCACTCGAGGCCATCGTCTTTTCAGACGCCTCGGAGGATTGTCCAGAATAAAAGAGGAAGCAAGATTAGAAACTAATGGGTTAAAGTGGTTAGGGAGTTTGTAATGGAAGGATTGATATCTAGTTCGGCCTAGATCGGTTACATGGAACATTAAGATCTTTGTGGATGATTTTATTTGTGACAAAATAAGGAGGATTTAGGATTTTACAAAGGGTTTTGGATTGTAAGGATTGGATACGAGAGGAATTCGAAGGTTTAGTCGAGCCCTAAAGCTCAACTCCATGTGTCCGGATAGTTCTTATAATTGTCATGTAAATCATTCTTTTGTAATGAATTGGAAGTTTGGACTGTTTGACTAGTAAGTGCTGTCATATGTCTAATAGTCGAAATCGACATGCAATTTCCTGTCTTTTCAGTCTTGTGTGAGGATTCCAGGTTAGTCGTTTGTCCAGATGTAGTCCAAGGTAGCGGATCTGTTCAACAGGGGTAAGAGCAACATTATTGAAGTATAATGTAGGGCAGTCAGTAGGTTTACGACATAGGGTAAAGGTAATTTGATGGGATTTGTAGGAATTTATTTTAATCCGAGGGCTGTGGTATGGGATTGACATTGCTGGATAGTATAATGAGAGGTTCGGAATCCAAATTGGTGATCTGGTATTATACGATGGGAATCAAGGATGGGGTATAAGCGTTTCAAAATGAGGATTTTGTCCATGATAGGTAATATAGAGATAGGACGGTAGGAGGATGGGTATTCTGCTAGCTTATGGAGTTTGGGTATAATTTTGACTATAGATAATTTCCATGGGTCAGGGAAATATGTGGAACGGAGAACGGCGTTATATATGTAGGTGAGGAATAGGATGGCTTGATACTGGATATTTCTGATGAATGAAATGCTTTAGGTGGAAGGGTCATTTGGAGTGGAATATTTATTATTCTGCTTCAATACATTCAAGATGAATTGGGTTAAGGATATCAGGATGCGGAATAAAGGTTTTAGAAAGGTGTTGTCCGAATATTTGCGATTTTTCTTCGCCAGTTCTGGTACGGTTCTGGTTTAATTCGGTGAGAAGAGGATAGTTAAAGTCTTTAAAATTCAGTTGTCTGCCATAATGATTTGTCAGTAGTTGTAAGATTCTCAGTAAAACATACAATTAATACTCAAAAGTATTGTCCATAGTTATCTACTGTCATTAGCTATCTCCTAACCAATCGCTGGATCCCACGCTGATACTATTACTGAGACAAATATCTCTTAGACCGCCAATTTAACTTTTATTCAAACTATTGACTAACTTATTTCAACTTCAAATTATCAAATTTTTCCACTTGAAGGAAATGTGCCAAGGATTGAAACAAGTTGCAGTCCGATGGTGCGAGTTCTCGACTACATGGTGGATGAGGCCGGAGTTCGAATATGAAGGCTTTTTCAATAAATTTTCACTAATTTCTAAACTCTTAGCTGAGGACTAAGTTGGTGAGGGACAAGTCTACTTTCGTCTTTCGTCACACCACACTCCCTGGCAAATTCGCGAGTTCTTGTCGACGGAGTTGACTCAACAGCTTCCTGGAGAACTGCATCAATAACCATTAAAGGTCGCCCGGAGCCCTTTTTCCTTTCCAACATCGTATCTCCACTACTAAATTTTTCAAACCAACGCCACGCAGTACGCTGGTCAAGGATACCTCTCCCTTCATATTTAATAATTTCAGGAGTTACTTGAGCAGCTGTAAAATTTTTTCCAGGATTGTCTTAAAATTACGAGAATTTCGTAGGACACTGTCATGTTTCTTCTTTGAAACAAATAACTAAACTGAGACTTTTTTTGAAGAAGTCGAATGGTATTAAAGAAGCTTAAATCATGCTTTAAAAAGATTAAGTATTGCTTAGTATTAAAAAGGATTAAAATATTTACAGTTCTTTGAAATCTTGAATTTGATAAAACGATCATTTTTTATACATTCCATTAGTATAATGTTTCTTTTAAAATGTATGAAATAGCTATCTACTTACTTAACGGATTAAGTTAAAAGAGTTAACACTTACACTTTTGACGTCAAATCCCAATACAGAAGCCATGAATTTCGGTATGTTGTTTATCATAACAAATATACCCCAGCAGTGTCCCCAGAGACCGACTGCCAAAGCGTAGACAGGCAAGTTAGTAGCAAAATATTTCCAAGGCATGTCAAAAAACTTTACTTTCTGTAAATAGAAAAATTATTTTTTATAAATAAACTTTTCAACTTCTTAAGACTGGTATTTATTTATTGTATTTATTTGTATTATTTGTATTTATTTTTTAAATAACTTTATTGGTATCCAGGTTAAGTCACAACACTCTTTGTTGTGGCCACCGTACAAAGGAAAGAGGAAACATATTTTTTTATTAGGTGTTATAAACGTACTCATATACGTAAATATATACTTATATATATTTACGTGCCGATACACACAATAAATGTGGTTTGTGCGTATCCATTGAATACAGTTTAGGAATTAAGTCCGGACACAGTGCGAGTACTATGGCTTAATCCTATACAGTGTGTTAGGAACCAAGAGTAGTAAGGTCTCGGGACCAAGTCCCCATATCGAGTTAAAGGAATCAAGTCCCAACAGACAATTAGTCAGAGACAAGTAGTGATTGTTAATTACTCAGCCCTCAACGGGACATTGTGACACTGTCTACAATAACCACTGTTCAGCGAAGACGAGATCGCTCTGTGAAAAAATATTGTGAGTTCAAGACTCCAGCTCATTAACCTTTTTTTTTGTAATAGATTAATTTATTTTTAATTTTTAATAATATCTATAGGGAGCATTTTGTTTTATTTCAATTAATTTTATTTTTCTTTAATTTCTTTGTTAATTTATATAATCTATAGAAGTACATCTTTTATTTAGGCAAATATGTTGCTATTTGGGATTTATTTTTGTTAATTAATTAAATAAAGATTTATTTAATACTATTTTTTTTTAATTTAATAGTGGCCGGTAGTATTGGTCAGTTCACTTTTGAACCCCCACTGCCGACACACTCTTCGTAAATTCTTTAACAGTCCAACGAAGCAGTTTGGGTATTTTAATTCATTAATTCATTAATTTAAAATAATTTCATGAAAAATAGGGGTAAATTTTAGGTTACTATTTACAATTAACTTTGATACGAATTTTAATAATAAAATAAAAAAAAAAAAATTGGACCAAAATATAATTTGAAATAAATAAATTGTATGCCTGACTTGAGTGTATTGACGATTTTTTTTTTGTTTATTTACATATTGTAATTTACAACTATACAAAAAATACAATGAGTAAATATGTCGTATGTTTCAAACACTTGAAAATCTTGGAAAGAAACCACACTTCCTTCGGGACATTAATTTAAATTAAGGCCCCGTGGCCATCTTCTTTTCTGACACCTCAGAGGATTACCAGAGATTGTTAAGGATGAGAGATTAAGAACTAATGGGTTTGGATGGGTAAGAAGTTTGGAATGAAAAGACTACCTGTCTGCAACGTATGGGATGTTAAGGTCTTTGTGGATGAGTTTATTTGTGACGTAATAAGGAGCATCAAGGATTTTAGATTGTAAGGATTGGAATCGGGAGGAATTTTACTGTTTAATAGAGCCTCAGAGCTCAATTACGTATGTACAAATTGGTCTGATTATGGTAGTGTATACTAATTTTTTGTAGTGAATGTGAAGTTTAGAGCGTTTGTCAAGTAGGTATTGCAGTAATCGAAATCTACGAACAGTTTCTTGTTTCAGACTTGTATGGGGATTGCATGTAAGTCTTTTGTCAAGATGGAGTCCTAAGTAGCGAATCTGTGTAAGGAAGGTTTTTTAATAATTTATTTACAACTGTAAACACATATATACAACAAGTAAATTTGCTGTAGGTGACATAGTGACATGATACACACATGTGGAGAATCTACCCACTGATAGAACTCCAATAACATTTCTAGAGTAGAAGATTTCGAGGCCATCTTCTTTTCAGACGCCTAGTAGGATTATTAGGCAATGGAGGAGAAACCAGGTTAGAAACAAGTGGATTTGGGTGGTTGAGAAGTTTGTTATGGAAGGAACGGTATCTGTTTCTGGCCAAATCGGCAACATATGGAACATTGAGGTCCTGATGGATGACTTGATTTGTGACAAAGTAAGGAGCATTAAGGATTTTACGAAGTATTTTGGACTGTAAGGATTGGATTCTGGAGGAATTTGATGGTTTAGTGGAGCCCCAAAGCTCAACTCCGTATATCCAGATAGGCCTTATATATAATAGTCATGTAGATCAAACTTTTGTTTTTGTTATGTTTTCTTTGGAATTTACGAGCAGTTTCTTGTCTTTTTAGTCTTGTATGAGGATTCCATGTCAGTCGTGTAAGGAAGGTTAAAAATTATTTGTTGATAAGAAAGTGATAGTGTTAAGTTGATATACAAATAAAAGTTTTAAAAGTTAATGAAATTGTGACCAAATAGGTAAATAGACATAAGCAAAGTCAACCTTATTAATAATTAATATGATTCCCTATTAATTTATTTGACATAGGGTGATTTTACTGATATTAATGACCTGGGCAAAATAAAAAGCTTTTAAATAATTTGATGTGAGGTGTAAATTTATATTATTTAAGATATGTTAAATTAATGATAATAATGTTTTTGTTAAAATGGTTAGAAATTAATCTATGATGAAAGCTGTTAATTGTTACATTTTCCTTGAGGATGGCCGAAACGTTGGACTATTGATGAATTAATAAAGAGTGCTTTAAGACTTGACCTGGATACCAATTATTTTATTTAAACTAGAAAAATTATTTCAATTTAAAATCTATTTGATGAAACCTGTCTCTATGTTTCTGTAATCGGTACTACGGGTACTGTCCTAATTTTTTTATACTTGTTATCAATGGAAAATATATTAAGTATTACTGCTATAGTCCCGGTCCCATGTCCATTTCCAAGTTGTATCAATAGAAAAATTATTAAAGATTTGGTATATATAAATTTATATTATTTGGAAAATAATCCGTGTGAGTCCTCTCCTGAAAAGGATCACTGGTCATGAAAGGACCTTTGGTTCTTAAAGGGACACAGTTAGTTGGAGTGTTAGTAAAACCAAAGAAAGGCGTTGAGATTGATTGTGTAGGGTAACATTGGTGAGTTACCTACAAAATTTTGAAATCTGATTTTTCCAACTTTATAGTGAGGATACAGCGAATGAATTTTACATTATTTTCCAGGCAAATGCTAAAATATTGGCAAATTAAGCTTTCTCTATATAACGTATCAAAGAGACATTTCACGAGATTCTTAATGTTCGGCAACCCATATAAGTCGATAGTTTAGGGGTCTTCGTAATTCACGTCATGTCATTCAAGCTTTTGAATTATGACTGACAGTGTAGGGGTATCTTAAGACGAAAGTTCAGAGCAGTTATAAGATAAAACAAGAATATTAAAAAAAAAAAAAGAAAAGTTTTATACTTAATTGTTGTAATTAAAAATCGATTAATTGTAATTATATATGCCTAAGAATAATGGACCGTAACTGAATATAAAGAAAAAGGTCAGAAGAGCGGTCAAAAAGGAAAAAACAAAATTATTTATTTGCCGAGTTACGCCCAACTTTACAGGGCTTCATCAAGGCTATAAAAAAAAAAAAATACAAAATAACTAATATCAGCTTGTTACTAACAAAATAACAACTGGTTACTAACAAACCACTGCTGTCTGGTTACTAACAACTAATGAAGTGGGACGAAACTTAAGCAACTAAAGAGTTGTAATTATCTTCAGTTCCTTTTTGACTGCACCACCGACCATCTCCTTCATTGATTGATCTCTCTTATTGATTATCTCAAATATTTAATACTTATAAATTATTATTAATAAATCTTAAATATTTTACCTCTTTCTTTTTTATTGAATTATAGTAGTCATCCAACTTGGATTTTTCACTTTCCTTCAGCAAGCCTTCAGGGCACTTGGTATGGTTGTCATACGTCATAAAAAAGAACAACAAGGCCCAAAGTATGCCGCAACCACCGTATATGTAAAACAACCATTCCCACCTTTTTTGTCCCAAACCATAGAGGATAAAACCTGTTATGGTAACTGAACCAAAGTTACCCATGTGAGCACCTGCCAAATAAATAAGAAAAAATAATATGTAAAATTGTAGTTCCATTTGAATTATTGGACACTATTATCAAATATGCTAGTTTATTAGTTAGTTAAAATAATGCAGTGATTCTGGTTTGGATCTCATGGAACAATACCAGATAGAACAAGGAGCTTCTTAGAAGGTCTAGGTGTTAGAATCGGGGATATTGCGATCTTGGCGGAAAATATTATTTTGGACTCCCTGGGGATCATACACCATCACCTACATGGGAATTAGCTCGGAGATTATTCTTTGTTTTATTTATTCATTTTAATATGTTGACCTCTCTAT
>NW_027108604.1:160466-161038 GCF_000696795.3 Halyomorpha halys
CCGATTACGGATTGATAAGTATGCTGTGTGAGATAGCAACCTAATGTATTTAGGCAGCATAGATAAATAAATAAAGTATTTCTCTCTCTCAAGAAACTTCAACAGGAGCCTCTGGTACGGAGCTCGGAGAACTATATCTAGCACAACAGGGAGCTTCATGGAGGATCTCTTTGTCGATTTTAAGGGCGTGGCGAAAATGGCAGAACGTATAGTTCTGGACTCCCTGTGAATCATCCACATGCACGGTAACTAAGAAGGATGGTGATGTCTCAGTGGGAGAGCATACATATATTACGCATTTTATGTCTACATTATTTTATGTATCCATACAATTTTACATTTATTAATTTTTTTTTTAATACATATATTTATTACTAGGGATAGGATTTTTATGCGCTAAAAAAATTGATATATGTACATATATATGTGCTAATAAATTGTCAAATATTTTAAAAAATATGTATTTATAAATTATGTATTTATAAATTACTTAAATAAATAATTCAAACTCTATCCATTATAGTCTCAAAACTTTTTATTTCTCTTATACGTCCAACGTTTCGGCCAATCCG
>NW_027108604.1:162078-168294 GCF_000696795.3 Halyomorpha halys
TATATTATATGAATAATATTTTAAAGAAATTATGTTAAAATATGTACAAAAAATGTACTGTTCAATAACAAGACATTAATTAGTAATTGTAATTAAACTAGGGAAGTGAAACAAGACTAAGATGAGAAAGGACCATGGGAAGGGGGGAAATAGAGAAATGGATTGAGGAGTAAACAAACAAATTATAGGAAAATGCTACAGGAATAAGACCATTGCTCTTTTTAATTGATTGTGAGAAATTCTCGATGTAATTCTGTGTGAAATTTATTATTTACACTGCTTTTAATTTGCTTTTCAAAGATGAAAATATAGAATTTTTACGCACTATTTACGATAAATGATAAATTTCAGCTTTAAGTTTTCTTGCGTTCTCTTGAATTTTACGTAGTTGCTGCGAAAAATGTATTTATAATTGAACAAATAATTTAAGGAAATACATGATTCAGGATAAAATATCTAAAAATATATAAAAAATAACAACTATTTCAGAAAATATCAGATTTAGAACAAAATGTGTAACAATATGTAAAAAAAGGCCAAATATTTAAAAATATGTGAAATAAAATTGGCTTCTTCTGGCAAGAAATGTCTTGAAACATCGTTAGTTAGTAAGGAATCGAAGATATCATGGTCAGGTAAAAATATGTGAAAACATAAAAATCTTATCCCTATTTATTACTTTTCATTTCTATCGATTCTTTTTATTGTATTTTAATCTTTGTACTCATGTATTAGAGAGTTTTTTTTAATATTAATAGATTGTAAATGTGGAAGACCATGATGGGTTTTATGTATGTACGAGGGTGGTTTGAAAAGTTCTCGGAATGTACTAGAAAGAAGTGACTTACCTCGGTAGAACTGCTTTTATTTTTCGACATATTCTCCCTGTAGACAAATGCATTTGGTCCAGCGATGTTCCAATGCCTTAATACTATTTCGAAAATGAGATTCCACCAGGCCTGTAAAATACCTCTCCAATTCGGCTGTCAGTTCTTCCATTGTAGGAAATCTCCATGCACCTAGGAAAATTTTCAGCTTGGGGAAAAGATGGAAGTCTGATGGTGCTGAATCAGGTGGATGTGGCAACAATTCGTATCTCAGTTCATGAAGTTTTGCCATGGCAATAGCACTTGTATGCGGGCGGGCGTTGTCCTGATGAAAGATGACTTTTTCTTTTCTTAACCAGGCCTTCGCGTATCTTTTCCTGTAGTGTGTCTAGGAGGCTTGCGTAGTATTGCCCCGTAATTCTTTAGCCAGTAGGAAGACAATCAGAATGTCTTTTGCGTCTCAGAATACTGAGGCCCACGACCTTTCTGGCCGAACATACTACTTTTGCTTTCTTTGGTGGTGGCGACTCAGCATGTTTCCACTGCTTTGACAACTGTTTTGTCTCTGGGCTTAGTAGTGGATCCAAGTTTCATTTTTAGTCACAAACCGGCATAAAAAATAGTTGGTTGCGCTGAAAACGGGCCAGATTTTGTTCGGACATTTCCAATGTCGAGAGCTGCGGCACCCATCTTGTGGATAATTTTTTTATTTCCAAATATTCGGTTAAAATTTTATATACCAGTTCAGATGACATCCCTATAGCATCAGCAATCTCTCACACTTTCAGTCGACGATCCTCCATGACCTTTTTATGCAGTCTTGCGATAAATTCTGGGGTCGTAGCACTTTTTGGCCGTCCACTACGCGGATTTTCATCTAAGCTCTCCTGACAAAATTTAAAATTGCTGGTCCACTTGGCAACAGTTGAATATGAAGGAGCAGAATCCCCCAGTGTGTTTTGAGAGTCGGAATGAATTTCGTTTGATTTCATACCTTTCTTTACAAAATACTTAATCACTGCTCGAATCTCAGTTTTTTCCATTGTCACAAATCACTACGCATAAAAAAACAACAAAGAGTCGTCACACTACTCACGCCACGTGTTCACTCACAAAGGATGTGTGATTATTGCGCGGGAAACCTCGTTACTTTAGAACTAACATCTAGCAGTGATTCCGAGTGCTTTTCAAACCGCCCTCCTATATGTATATTTTTAATTAATTTAAATTAATAAAACAAATTTAATTTTATGTTTGATGGAAAAAAAGAAATTTTTTTTTAGATATAATGGAAAAATTAAACACATTTAAAGAACGATAGAAAGCTCGAAAAAAAAAATTAAAATGTGTAAGGGAAGAAATAATAAATAATAAAAAATGGGAAAAAAAACATGTATAACTTTAGGATATAATACAAACATTTTTATAATGTGACAATTTTCAAAGTTGTATGCAGTGACTATTTATGTTAATAGGATTAAAAAAAAAAAGTGCTACTATTCATAAGATAGTAGCATGCTGTGCATAAGACAACCCAATGAAGTGGGACAGCAGAACATTTTTAATAAAGTGTTTTACTCTCTCTCAAAAAATTTTTTTTTTGAAATATTTTACTTACCAACGAAAACAAACGTTCCAAGACGCCCCCTCTCAGTTTTAGGGACCCATACTGCAACGACTGCATGAAGTGAAGCATAAAATGCACCCTATAAAAGTTTTTTTATAAATTTCACAAATAACGATAAATATCTCTTTTTAATTTTCATTTATGTCAATTTAAAGCTAAATAAAAATAAGTATTATTCTATGGAAAATGACCTTTCTCTGTCGAAACCACTTTACTTCCTCATTATCCGTTCTTATCTTTACGACATATTATTTTAAGTAAATCACAACATCGCTTATTCATCCCTATTCCGTCTGTCTGCTGCTGTACCTCAGGGTAGTATCTTTGGTCCTATTCTTAATACAGTTTTTACAGCTGACATCCCAACTCATCCTAACACTGTCCTCACCACGTATGCCGATGGCACATGTCGATTATCAGTGAACAATGATCCTTACATTACAAACTGGAGGATTAAAATAAATTCCACCAAATCACATTTATCCTTCGTCGTAAACCCATGACCCCACTTATTCCTGCCGAACAGATCCGTTAATTAGGACTTCATCAGGACAAACGAGTGACATAAAATCCACATAAAAGACTGAAAGGACAGGAAACTCCTCCTCAATTCCGACTATTATATTTACTAGATAAACGGTCAACAAAAGACATTACAAGACGGAGTTGAGCTTTGGGGCTCCACTAAACCATCTAACTCCTCTCGAATCCAATCCTTACAGTCCAAAATCCTTAATGCTCCTTACTTTGTCACAAATCAAGTCATCCATTAAGGCATCAATTTCCCACATGTTGCCGATTTGGTCAGAACCAAATACCAATCCTTCCATGATAAACTTTCCAACCACCTAAATCCACTTGTTTCTAACCTGTATTCTCTTTCATTACCTAATAATGAAAGAGTTGACCTGAGATCTTCTGAAAAGAAGATGACCTCGAGATCTTCTCCTCTAGAAATATTATTGGAGTTCTATTAATGGGTAGATCCTCCACATGTTTGTATCATGTCACTATGTAACCTACAGCAAATTTACTTGTTGTATATATTTAATACAGCTGTAAATAACAATAAATAAATTTAAAAAATAACAACTTTATTTTGAACAAATTTAATTTAAAAAAATGGTTTAATCCAAAATAATTCAAAATAAGTTTTTCGAGGATTTTTCCCATGATCGGTAATAAAGAGATGGGACGGTAAGAGAATGGGTGTTCTGGCGGCTTTTAGGGTTTGGGGATCATTTTGATTATAGATAGTTTCCATGGGTCAGGAAAATATGTGGAACGGAGAACGGCGTTATATATGTAGGTGAGGAATAGGATGGCTTTTCGAGGAAGAAGTTTAAGAATGTGGGATGGTATTAGGTTGTAGCGGGTAGGTAATTTCTGAATGATGCTGGATATTTCAGAAGGGTTTAAAACATTAAAATTGTTGCACTAAACTATTTCACAACTTTAAACTTTCAAAGAGACAGTTTTTTGCTCTGACTTTTTTATAATAAATTTATTTTTTTTTTTTTTTTTTTTTTTTTTTTATCACAATAATCATCAAATCTCAAAAATGACTTTTTGAAGATACTGAGTTCTTAAATAGCATGTCAGAACAGAGTAGTCAATATATCTGTCTACTGCGTAAAACAAGAATCAATAAGAAATAGTCTCAATAAATGATAATGAAACGAATAATTTTCCGTATTTGTAACTTAGAGGTCCGAGAACAGGGGTGGGAAAAGCATTCCAAGTACCTACCCAATCCCTAACTGGTTGAGCGTTATTAAGTTCCGGACTGCCACTTGTTTTTTTCCCAGGTGCACGAGTTCCCTTCCACAACAGGTGAACTCATGTTAGATACTCATGGCACTATACTTGCCAAGATACACCAACAATGCTATAAGACAATTCTTCTGTTGGAAATTACATTATATTTTTTTTCGTACTCAAATATCAACAGCTACCAAAAAATGATAAACCTAATTTCTATAAGGTATCAAAACCTTTAAAAAAGAAAGGCTGTCGCAAGGTTTATAAGTTATTGGTTTAGTGTCAAGAGGAGGTTAACTGCCGTATAAGATGCTCAGAGTAAGGAGTATAATGGAGGGGGTAAGCTAATATGAAAAGTCAAACTACAATGGGGAACCGTATGATAGGCTCCAGGGGCGTGGAAAGGAGTAATAATTTGAGACTTGGTCTGCTCCAGCATAGGTTACCAGGTTTCTGTGTTAATTGTTATTCCTGCCGATTTCTGAAACTGTGCAGTTTACTTGCATCGGCAACCACAAAGTTTTTCCGGTCTGCTATATAACAGGTCGAAAACCCTAATAAAGAGAAAAAATGTTAAAAATAAAAATAAATGAATGCAAGAATCAAGAATGGCCCAAAATTCGCCATTCATCTAAATGCTCAACTTTCAACAACTTAATTTTTTGAAATGTGTCAAAACCGATAGGAGCCCTGAATTGTCTGTTTAAGATCTGATTATGAAACTTAAGCTCTCAAGGCGTAATTTTATTTAATATAACTAATGATTCTAAAGACACACCTGAAAAAGGCCCGTGAAAAGTCGAATTACGAAGAGGCCGATCCAGTCGAAGATGTGGGTGATGGGGCCAACAAGGAAGGTGATGATACTGGTAAGAAAGGTGGACCAGAAGGCGATCCTCCTCGGGCCGAAGAGGTCTGAGATGATCCCTGCGGGCATCTGGGTCAAGATGTAGCCGTAGAAGAAGGCTCCCAGGATCTGGCCTTGGGTCTTCTCGTCCCATTCGAATATGATTTCCCTTGTGACCGTCTGTAACACACAAACTACCTTAATGTATGCTACTTTTTTAAAGGAAAAAGTTTTTGAAACACTTACCAAAGACAATAAATGGACCAATCTCCCAAAATGGCAGAACTTCGATTAGGTTTATCTATATTTTTTGTCGTATATTTTTACTAATTAACCATTATGAGTGGCTGAGAAATGCCTGAAAAGGCTCGTAAATAGAACTCCATTTTTCTGACAAACTAATGTCAAAAACTGTTGATCATTTGATGATGACTGTTCTTCTACAATCGGCGCGATATTCCATTAGACGTATTAGTACAAGAGCCAAAGAGGAGAAAAAAGACAGTTATCTCATCCCAATTTTTGATTACTTTAATGAAAACTATGATTAATAGTCAAAATTGATGAGTCTGCCAAATATAGGTAGGGGGAATAAAAAATGGCGCCTGTTTCAAAACCTTAAAAAAACACTATTTTTCATTCGGAGCTCAATATCTTAAAAACTACCAACAACACTAGAAAATCTAAGAAAACATTATTTAAAGAAGAGTAAATTTGCTGAAATATTAACCCTAAAAGAACTATCTACTTCCAATAGTTTTCGAGATATAGCTTTTTAAAAAGCAAAATTCCATAAAAATGTTGTATGGGATGTACTAAAAGATCAGTAGGTAGTGAATTTATTTTTAAAAATATATGTCACAAAAACCATTTGACATATAGATCTCTATTAGCACTCAAATTAAAGCTGGTTTAATGAGCTATAAAGTAGTTTATCATGTTTATCTTCGTAGGAGTAATAGTTTACATGATATTTGCTAAAATAAATTGATTTAAAGTTGTTTGGACAAATTTTCATTTGCCAATTCATATTCATATGTGAATATCATAAAAACTACTACCCCTACGAAGATAAGTGTCGTAAACTACTTTATAATGAGTTAAATTTTCTTTATTTTGAGTGTTGGCAGACATATGTGCGTATTATGGATCTA
>NW_027108604.1:168549-170498 GCF_000696795.3 Halyomorpha halys
TATGGATCTAGAGATATATTTTTTCAAAAATCCAACATTTTACACGAACAACTAGAAATTAATATTCTGTGAGTTTATTTTGTCAAATATCATAACTACTACTCCTATAAAGATAAACATAATTAACTATTTTGAAGTAAATTTAACTAGCTTTAATTGGAGCGCTGGCAGACATCTGTACGTCCAATGGTTTCTGAAATGAAGTTTTTCATAAATCAAACTTGTTGTCCGAACAACTACAAAACAATTTATTTTATTAAATATTATGAAAACTACTATTCCTACGGTGATAAAGGTCATAAACTTCTTTATAGTCCATTAAACTAGCTTTAATTTGAGTGCTAATAGACATCTGTACGTTACATAGTTTCTGAGGTATAGAATTCTCAAAATTAACTAACTACTAATGTGTTAGTCGATTTTTAAGAAATTTTTCTTTTTAAAAATCTATACCTCGAGAACTATTGGACGTAAATAGCTCTTTTAGGGCTAATATTTCAGCAAATTTACTCTTCTTTAAATAATGATCTCTTAGATTTTCTAGTGTTGTTGGTAGTTTTTAAGATATAGAGTTCCGAATGAAAAATTAATATGTTTTTAAGGTTTTGAAACAACCGCCATTTTTTATTCCCCCTACCTATACTTGGCAGACTCATCAATTTAGACTAGTAATTCTACCTAGTTTTCATTAGAGTAATCAAAAATTGGGGTGAGATAACTGCCTTTTTTTCTTCCCGGCTCTTGTACTATATCGTCTACTGTGAGTGAAAAGCTGTGAACTGCGAAACGACGAATTCGTGCGGATGCCTGCCGTCCATTGTTTCAGTATTCGTACTAGACGAGATGGCTCTTTGGAACAGGATGTAAATATGATAAATTTTATGCTACTATTTACAATTAATTTTAATAATAAAGGAAATATAAATTAAGATCAATTGAAATTTGAAATAAATTAATTAAAAACCTGAGTTTGTTGATAAGATAGTTGGTAGTTTTAACTTTGTAATAGAAGAGACAGAAGAATTGGTGATGGCAGCGCATGCGCGGGAGGTATCGGACAGAGGGAGAGAAAAATCATATGTTCTGTTGTTGGATGTTTTTTTTTAATGGATGGACATTGATTTAAAGTCTAGTGTATTTTTGGTTTTTCTGTGAGCTAAGTTAAGTTGAAAGCTGAGTGCAAGTACGTACGCGTCATTGTCCACCTTTGGACATAGATAACAATTGTATGTATTTTAATTGTAGGTTAGATTATAAGTTAGTAATAAGAACATAGATATATATTTAGGGATAAGGTAGATATAATTAGAATAAGATAGGATAGGGCCTTTGTTAGTAAGATTGTTCTTTTTTATTTACAATTAGTTTAAGTAAAACTGTATTTCAATAAACATTAAAAACACATGTTTCTTGTTGTGGATATGTGAATTAAAACAATATTAATTAACCTAGTAATTTGAATATATTATATAACTGCAAATTTTGACTTATATACATATGTTATGACATACGTTTATCGTTGCCCACGCTCAGAGGAGAAGGGGGTGAGTTAAAGTCAAATAAAAAAAAAAATAATCGCAAAAGGAAAAAACAAAACAATAAAGAATAAATTACTCCTTAGGAGCCACGTTATTTTTCTTGAAAATAACGAAAACCCCCAAGCATTATGCCCACAATATAACTAAAATATACCACTATATAAAAAATTGTTGAATTATGACCATTGGCGAATATCTTTACATGTTGATAACAGAAAACCTAGGGGTGTTACCTACCCATCTGTTGAATTATCGTAGTATTCGGTGAACAACAACAAAAAAAAACATAAGTAAATTAACTAACAAGTTGAAAGCAGAGAAAGAACAGCAGAGCTATATGTACAAAAGTTTAATAATACTATGAAATCCATATACAGAGAATGAAAAAGGAAAAAAAAGAATTCTTATCAA
>NW_027108604.1:171129-171905 GCF_000696795.3 Halyomorpha halys
CGGACTAGAGCCGGGGAGAGACGGGAAATTACACTGGTTGCCGAGATGAAGCGGACGGACTAGAGCCGGGGAGAGACGGGAAATTACACTGGTTGCCGAGATGAAGCGGACGGACCAGCGTAACCGTTAGGAATTAGGTTACAATCTTAGTTGCCGAGGTGAAGCGACGGACTAAGATTGCTGGAGAGAAGATTGGCCATCGTCTTAGGTGGACTTACAAAATAACTGCTTTTACGAGAATAGATTGGCAATGAACTTCTCTATCTCAAGCAGTGTATAAGCCACCTGTTCCATGACTAGACCCAGGAAAGGATGTGGATCTAAGATCGAATTGGGAGATTTAGAGTCCCTTATTTATAGGTCTAGTCCATGCGGCTGTGACCGAGAAGCGGTCGGTACATGTCTGCTTGAGATAGGTTCGTGCATTGCATCGTTATCATTTATTATTCATTGTACAGAGATTGCTAAATAGTATGTACAGAAATTATTAATATACAAAAATGACAATGTATTTTTACACAATAAAGTAATAAGAAAATTTGAGAGCTTCGGTGAGGCTCGAGGTGCTGCGCTCTGGTGAGCTTTTACTATACCGCTTGCACCCTCTCGCTACAGTGCTATTCCAGTTCAAACAGTACAGACAGAGGGCCTTTAAACTATTACCACTTCACATTTAACAATCGTAACGTGTTCCGAAATCAAACTGTCACCTTCACTAAACCAAAACCCACACGTCTGAACATACGTGTTCCAAAATCAAAAACTCGCCTTCACAA
>NW_027108604.1:172665-178759 GCF_000696795.3 Halyomorpha halys
CAAAACCCACTCGTCTGAACATACGTGTTCCAAAATCAAAAACTCGCCTTCACAAAAACAAAACCCACTCGTCTCAAACATATCGCTCGTGTTTTGTTTTCACCATGACAACCGTAACACCTCTTGTCTACACAGATCTAGACGGTTTTTTTTTTTCACCATGACAACTGTAACACCCCTTGTGTACGCAGATATCGCCAGTGTTTTTTATTTCACCATGGCAACCATAACAATTACAACTTAAACTAAAATTAAAAGTTTTAAAAATTAATGAAATTGTGACAAAATACATAGGTAACTAGGCATAAGCTTAGGGAAGCTTATTAATAATAAATATGATTCCCAATTGTTTTATTGTTTCATAGGCTGATTTGACTTGTTATCAATGACCTGGGCAGAATAGTCTGCAAAACATTTTTAAATAATGGAATCTGAGGTGTAAATTTATATCTGAGATATATTAAATTATTATTAATAATGACGTTGTTAAAATTGTTACAAATTAATGAATAATATAATAAATGCTGTTAATTGTTAGATTTTCCTTGAGAATTGCCGGGTTGTCCGAAACGTTGGACAAAACTTTTAATTTTAGATTAAAACAAACTATTTTTAACCTTCCTCACACGCAGGTTAGGCTTATAATTAATTTATTTCAAATTGTATTTTAGTCTAAATTTTTATTTATTTCATAATTCAAATTTATATTAAAACTAATTGTAAATAGTACCATAAAAATCACTCATATTTATCATAAATTATTTTGCTTAAAATCTCTGCATAGTGTTGTTCAAATTTCTTTTCAAATAATGTTGTTAAAATTGTTGTAAATTAAAGATAGTTAAATCTACAACAAAATAGTTAATTAAGTTTATCTTTGTAGGAGCAGTAGTTTTTATGATATTTGACAAAATAAACTCCCAAATTCTAATTTCTAGTTGTTCGTATAAAATGTTGGATTTTCCAAAAAATATATCTCTAGATCCATAAGACGCACATATGTCTGCCAACACTCAAAATAAAGGAAATTTAACTTACTATAAAGTCGTTTATGACACTTATCTTCGTAGGGGTAGTAGTTTTTATGATATTCACATATGAATATACATTTGGCAAATGAAAATTTTTCCGAACAACTATAAATCAATTTATTTTAGCAAATTTCATGTAAACTATTACTCCTACGAAGATAAACATGATAAACTACTTTATAGCTCATTAAACCAGCTTTAATTTGAGTGCTAATAGAGATTTGTACGTCAAATGGTTTTTGTGATATATATTTTTACAAATAAATTCACTAACTATTGATCTTTCAGTACGTCCCATACAACATTTTTATGAAATGTTGCTTTTTAAAAACCTATATCTCGAAAACTATTTAACGTAAATAACTCTATTAGGGCTCATATTTTAAAGAGATATTGATACTTAACCAATTGATTTATTTAAACAGAATATTAATTTTAAGATGCTATGTTAACAGATGGATACTCAGTATCAAGAGGAGAAGGCCCTCGCTCCGAACGGTAGGATGCAGAAGAGTGATGGATGGTGATGGAAGAGTGATTGGCGGCAGGTATGAGTCAGGATGCATAAAGTAGGAGTGAGAGGGCTAAGAACTGAGAGATAGAGAAAACCTCATTAAACACCAAAACAAAATTGTAGAAATAATAGACTGATATATAGTGCAATGTTTTCTCTTCAACATCTCGGTTCAGTATATGGCCGTAGGGAGGATTTCGCCAAGGGGGGTGCAGACCTCAGCCCATTACACACACACAAAATCCTGGAACTTTGGGTAAATGAAAGCTATATAATTCCGCATCACTCCTAGAAATACCCCTCCATTTTATTTCTACTTCATAAAATTCAATCATTACCTTTAAAAATTTTAATGCGGCGATCTGAAAGTTGAACCCTATTCATGCTGATCCTATCTTTCGACTAAAATATTAGCTACAGAAATTCTGCTCTATCGGGAGAACGAGCCATGTAATATTTTATGGAAGAACTTACTTCATTCTTTCTTACTACCTCGCACTCGCTTGCTTTGAACTTTTTCTGTTTTGGAATTGCAATGAATGTCAAGACCAAAGACATGGAAAATCTCATCATATTACCGATAGTCAAGCCAAGGAAGGCCATCAAACAGACAAAAACCCTCTGTGGCATGCATTCTGTAATGTTAATTGCAATAATTAGTTGAGAGATATTACTAAATATCAGCTAATTATACAACGAGATTAAATATTTTAATAGAAGTATGATCTATGACTAGGTAGTAGATGAACAAGGAGTAGCATGACGCCTGCATTCGCCTAAGTGAGTTTACTTTAATTTTCATTCCCAAATGATACTAATTCCAAGTACCCAGATTATTAAGGTACTATATTATATATATTACTCTTACTATAGCCGTGAATCAACTCTGTTAGTACAAGAGCCAGGAAGAAAAAAAGGCAGTTATCTCACCCCAATTTTTGATTACTTCAATAAAAACTAGGTATAATTACTAGTCAAAATTGATAAGTCTACCAAGTATAGGTACGGGGAATAAAAAATGGCGGCTGTTCCAAAACCTTAATAAAACATTAATAGTTCATTTGGAGCTCTATATCTTAAAAACTACCAACAACACTAGAAAATCTAAGAGAACATTATTTAAAGAAGAGTAAATTTGCTAAAATATTAGCCCTAAAAGATCTATTTACGTCCAATAGTTCTCGAGATATAGCTTTTTAAAAAGCAAAATTTCTTAAAAATCTACTGAAAGATTAGTAGTTAGTTAATTTATTTCGAGAAATCTATATCTCAGGAACTATGTGACCTACTGATGTCTTTTAGCACTCAAATAAAAGCTAGTTTAATGGACTATAAAAAAAGTTTATGACCTTTACCTTCGTAGGAATAGTAGTTTTCATGATATTTGCTCAAATAAATTGATTTATAGTTTTTCGGACAATAAGTTTCATTTATGAAAAACTTCATTTCAGAAACCATTAAGCGTACAGATGTCTGCCAGCACTCAAATTAAAGCTAGTTAAATTTACTACAAAATAGTTAATAATGTTTATGTTAGTAGGAGTAGTAGTTTTTATGATATTAGACAAAACAAACTCACAAAATGTTAATTTATAGTTGTTTGTATTAAATGTTGGATTTTTGAAACAAATATATCTCTAGATCCATAAGACGCACATATGTCTGCCAAAAATCAAAATAAAGGAAATTTAACTTACTATAAAGTAGTGTATGACACTTATCTTCGTATAAATAGTAGTTTTTATGATATACACATATGAATATAAATGTGGCAAATGAAAATTTGTCTGAACAACTGTAAATCAATTTATTTTAGCAAATATCATGAAAACTAGAGTACTCCTACGAAGATGAACATCATAGAATACTTTATAGCTTATAAAACTAGCTTTAATTCGAGTGCTAATAGACATCTGTAGTACAAAAGGTTTTTGAGATATTGATTTTTAAAA
The DNA here is from genome assembly GCF_000696795.3 of Halyomorpha halys. NCBI lineage: Eukaryota > Metazoa > Arthropoda > Insecta > Hemiptera > Pentatomidae > Halyomorpha > Halyomorpha halys. The sequence continues at coordinate 176,163 of NW_027108604.1, forward strand.
ATAAATTCACTACATCTTTCAATACGTCCCATACAACATTTTTATAAAATGTTACTTTTTAAAAAGCTATATTTCGAAACCTATTTAACGTAAATAACTCTATTAGGGCTAATATATTAGCAAATTTGCCCCTCTTTAAATGACGTTCTCTTGGGTGTTCTTGTGTTGTTCCTACTTTTTGAAATATAGAGCTCCGAATAAAAAAATAGTTTTTTATCGCTTTAAACAGCCGCCATTTTTTATTCCCCCTACCTATACTTGGCAAACTCATGAATTTTGACTAGTAATTATACATAATTTTCATTAAAGTAATCAAAAATTGGGGTGAGATAACTGCCTTTTTTCTCCTCTTGGGCTCATGTATTAATATGACGAGCGCCTGCGGCATCAGATTGCAAATGTGACTCGCACTGCCTTGATTTCACATTGAGGTGAGCACAAAAATGTGATTGAATAATATATTTACAAAATCAAATGTGTAAATCCGACAAGTATAATGGAGGGGATTCGCTTATTCGGGTTTATTCCTTTCGTAGGCGTGGCATGCGGTAAGCCATAGAGTTGATTGTTGCTACTGCACCCCGTATACCAGAAATGGATAGGCTGTCGGATTAAAAATAAACAAAGCTGAGAGTTACTCTAAGTATGCTAACATTTTTTTTTTTAAATACTATTATTTCTCAGTTTTCTTTTTTGTTATAAGCATTAAATATTATGGAATTGGTGAATGACAAAATCTTCCTTATTTGAATATAACAATTATATATAGAGAAAAATACTGAGAATAATATAATAGAAAATAACAAGATTAATAACAGAAAAAATGTGAGTAATTTAAAAAAACCTAATCAAAGCATAATCACGGATTTTTATAAAAATAAAAATATACAAAATAATAAAACAAACAAAGATAGCTTACAGAATGAAATGGAAAAAAAATAGTTAGGATTAATAATTACTATTACTTTAAATTAAACTATATTCCAGGTTTAACGGATACAATTAAAATGAAATTTATAGAATATGAACATCATAATTTGAAGTTGGGATTATATAATAATAAACTGGGAGATTTTCTGGATAATATGAAAGACAAATTTGACTACAAAAATAATTTTTTTTTTTTTTTATTGTTTATTTATTGTAATTTGCAACTGTACAAAATAATACAATAGGTAAATATGTAGTATGTTTCATATACACTTGAAAATCTTGGGAAGGAACCACCCATTGGTGGTACTTCAAACATTTAAACTAGAAGGTCTCGTGGCCATCTTCTTTTCAGACGCCTCGGAAGATTATCAGGGATTGTTATGAGTAGGTATATGAGTTAGGATTGTTAAGGAGTTTGGAATGAAAAGACGCATATCTGTTTTGGGCCAATTCTGTAACGAATGGGATGTTAAGGTCTTTGTGAATGAGTTTATTTGTGACGTAATAAGGAGCATCAAGGATTTTACGTAGGATTTTGGATTGTAACGATTGGATGCGGGAAGAATTTGATGGTTTGGTGGAGCCCCAGAGCTCAATTCCATATGTCCAAATTGGTCTGATTATTGTAGTGTATACTAATTTTTTGTAGTGAATGGGAAGCTTAGAGCGTTTGTCAAGTAAGTGTTGTAGCAATCTAAAACACGGAATCTACGAGCAGTTTCTTGTCGTTTCAGTCTTGTGTGTGGATTCCATTTGATTCTCCAGTTTTTACACCATTCTTCAATAGATGTTATGTGTGGCTGTAGTGTTTGTGATGCATTAGTTGGGTCGTTGTTTACAGAAAGTATACATGTGCCATTGGCGTATGTTGTTACCACTGTGTTAGGATGGGTTGGACATAGATAAATTAAATGTTGTTTATAAAGTTAATTTCCAGAATTGTAAAGGTTTATACATTGGGGAAACATCTAAAAAAATTAAAAACAAGAATTGATCAACATAAGATTAATTGTAAAAATGGGGATGTCGTACATCTAATACCCGTGGAAATATTCTGTCCAGTGTCACTACCTGCCCTACTCTACCTGCCCTACTTACTGGCCTACACTACCTGCCCTACTCTACCTGCCCTACTTACTGGCCTACATCCCTCAGGAAACGTCCCGAAATCCTTGATATATTTATCACCTCTCAAATTTCCTGTTCCCGGACCAACATCGAATCTATAGATGACCTATCCTCAGACCACAATCCAGTTATCCTTTTCTTACATTCGAACTTCGTTCCTAAGCCCTCTCCTCCCTCATTGATTAAAGGATGAATTAACTGGGACACATTTCGTGATGATTTAGAAAACAAACTGGACTTAAAAATTCCACTTAAGACTAAACATGACATTGACGAATGTATAAGATTTTGCATATACGACAACACAACTATCAGTAGAGCTAATAATACCATACCTACTAACTTGCCACACCACATTCCCATCTTATTAAAGGAATAACGAAGAGCAAGAGCGAAGTGGCACAGGACTAGATACCCATCAGATATAACACATTATACTAAATTGACAAATAGAACTTAAAAAATTAAAAACGCCAAATTTAACTAACTTAACTGAAAACCTCGCGACTACTGACAAATCTTTATGGACGACTACT
>NW_027108604.1:179799-185312 GCF_000696795.3 Halyomorpha halys
CTAAACCATCTAATTCCTCTCGAATCCAATCCTTATAGTCCAAAATCATTCGTAAAATCCTTAAGGCTCCTTACTTTGTCCCAATCAAATCATCTATCAGGACCTCAATGTCCCCTATGTTGCCGATTTGTCCAGAACCAGATACCAATCCTTCCATAATAAACTTCTCAACCACCCAAACCAACTCGTTTCTAACTTGGCTTCTCCTTCACTACCTAATAATCCTCCTAGGCGTCTGAAAAGAAGATGGTCTCGAGATCTTCTCCTTTAGAAATGTTTTTGTAGTTCTATCAATGGGTAGATTCTCCACATGTTTTTATCATGTCATAATATCACTTACAGCAAATTTACTTGATGTGTATATATGTATACAGTTGTAAATATCAATAAATAAATTATTAAAAAAAAAAACGATTTATTTTAACCTTTGTAGTTTGTTACTGTATAAAAATTGTTAATTTTAGTTAGATTGTTCATCTTTGTGGGAATAGAGGTAGGAGAGTATTGTTATAGTCTATTTGGTTGTTATTATAATGAAAGATAACCTTCAGGAAGGTAATTATTCTCCTTGAAAAATGTTTAATAGTTGATATTCCAAAATATTTTTATTTAATAGTTGACAATAATATGTTTTAATATTAGGAAGTAATAACAAATTAAGGAGTTATATACTCTTATGTATTATATAGATGTATTAGATACGTTATATATAAAATAGTTAATCAGGTAAATAGTTTATGAATAGTTTAATGAATAATGTGATATAGTAGTAGTGTTGTAAGTAAGCATATGTTTAAATTTTGTTGAATTTGGTTTTCTAGCAACCTGAAGATGGGAGATTACCCTGAAACGTTGTTGTATATAAAATAAATTGTTATATTTAAATATGGAAGATTGTGTCATTCACCAATTTCATATTAGGTCTAGAAACTCTTCCAGTATAAGATCATTAATTTATAAGCATTAAATATTTTTTTAATAAATAACTTTTTCAACTATACAAGAAATATTATTTATTTGTATCAAACTTTCGTATTAACTGTTCCTAGAAAACATTAATTGAAAAATTTACCAAGCTAATTTAATTTTATATTCACTTCTTACTTTTTAGAACAGTAAATATATTTTTGGATCTTTAATATTCACAATGAATTTCTCGAGAACGGTTTAGTAAATTTTCATTTTTGATACACCAAATTATTGAAAATAACATTCACATTTGCATTCTCTGCGCTGCGGTTTTACAGATAATTACATTAATGTGCGAAATTCCAATTAACTTCAACGTGATGTTGCCTTCAAGGGGCGTGGCCTAATCCCCACTGCTTAGAATCATTTTTACTTAGAAGGAGAGTTGGGTTATGCCATCCCATTATCCGGAGCAACTAAACAAATATACAAAGACAAAACTTAAATAATATTACTTTTAGTGGTCTTCACTTACTTTGGTGCAATTTACAAACCATAATGTTTGTTAATTAATTCTTCTACAGATAAAAATCTCTTGATAAAAATATTCTTGTATCAGGGGAGAAATGTGATAATAAGAAATTGATATTAAAAAAAACAAAATCACATGTTAACAGTTTAAAAATCACAGTTTTGAAGTTAAAACACACTTATGGCTAAACACAACAATAAAAAATATATTTATTTTATAATCTTATTGTAACAATTGCCCCTCGTTTAGTACTAGCTAAATCGCAAGTATGTTTAATTTAAAAACAAATTATCAATGAAGCAATTTTCTGTTAATGAATTAATGGGGTATTTAACATATTGGATATCGATTAATAGGTTATTTGATCTATCATAGGGTATCAGTTAATAGGGTATTCGACGTACCATAAGGTATCAAACATGGATTTTAGAAAATATGGAAATAAAGCATATTAGTTCTTATCTAGGATCAACAGGGATAGTACCGATGCCAACGAACCTATGATAGATTGTTCAAAAGTATTAACTAGGCAGGATGATATTGCCAATAAATTTTGCAAGATTTTTGCTCAAACTAGCAATTTCAAGCTCAAGCATAAAATACCTCGCATATCCTGGGAACAAGGAAGCTAAGAGTGAAATTAATGAGCCATTTTCTATGAGCGAATTGACACTAGCCCTAGAGGACACAAAAAGCGGAAAGGCACCGGGTATAGACGACATACACCCAGAGTTCCTCAAGCATACAGGGTCAAATGCCAAAAGCATAATTCTAAAGTTCATTAATTTAACATGGGAAAGTAGATACATCCCAGACCTTTGGGGGAAATCACAGGTCATACCAATTATTAAAAAAGGTAAACCACACAATTTTTTGACAGCTATCGTCCAGTGGCACTGACGAGTGCGTTCTGCAAAGTTGTAGTTTTGAGGAGACTTCTGTCTGCACTATACAAAAACAAGAAGGGCTTCATGAAGCATAGAGATACTATAGAGAATATAGCTTGCCTTTCCCAGACAATTAAGGTAGGATTTCAGAAATATCAAAGTACGCTAGCTGTCTTCATTGATTTCAGATCAGGATTTGACCGAGTATGGAGAGATAAGCTAATACATAAATTAGCCCTTATGAAAATTGATAGAAAACTGATGGGCTGGATCAAATCATTCCTTTCCCAACGGTATATTTCTGTGAGGTATAGGGCAAACACATCAGGATTCAAGCAAGTAAAACAGGGACTCCCTTAAGGAGCAGTACTGAGTCCAATGCTATCAACATTATGATTAATGGCGTCATAGATACATTGATGGAGAAATCACCCGGTACTGAAGCGTTACTGTATGCTGACGACTTGATAATATAGGGGACCAGCAGTAGGATCGGTGCTCTTGAAAAGTGGGCCAACGATAACTTAAAGGTTCTGAAGAGCTAGGCAGAAGGAAACGGAATGATTATCAATACGCAATAAGAGAGTATATCAAGTATTTACCCTTTCTACAAAGCAGCATGAGCGCCGAGTGAATCTTGATAATCAGGCTATTAGCAGGACTCATGAAGCGAAATATCTAGGACTGATCCTGGATGATAAGTTAACCTGGGATAAGCAATGTGAGCATGCTGCAGGTAAAGGAGAATCAAAACTGCGACTTATGAAACGAATCAGTCATAAAATGGGGTGTTATCGCTGAGGTTTTAAGACATGCATATAGGTCATATATAAGACCAGTCCTGGAATATGGCTCTGGGATTATGGTCACAGCTACCGATTCAGTGCTGGGACGTCTTGATACAGTTCAAAATAAGGCATTGCGGATTATTACCGGTGCGGCTAAATCGACACCGATTCTAGCCATGCAACTGCAGGCAGAGATCGAGTCCCTAAAAGATAGGCGACAAATGAATGGAGCCATACTTTACGAGCGCGTGCTTAGGAATGGTGATTACTGGGCCAGCACTCTTGGTAATACTAGGCGACTAAAAACGCAGCTAACATTTATTGAGGCAACAAAATCCATTATCACTAGCCTAGGCCTGAACTTTGAGATAAGAGAGCCTCTGCCTGACTTGACTAAACAAAGAGTTTGGACGTGTCCATATGCTATAGTGCTGGATCTAATAATCCCCATCAACAAATCCATGACCCTAGTGGAAGAACTAAGGACTGTGGCATTGGCCACCATAGCCGAGCGCTACCCTGAGCCAGAATGGATCCATATATACACCGATGGGTCAGCTACAGAGGCAAATAAAAATGCGGGTGCAGGTGTCTATAATAGCCTGTTCCAACTGTCAGCACCTGCTGGAGCAAACGCTACCAATTTTGATGGAGAGGTAGCTGCTATTACTTTAGCTTTAGAAAAGCTTACTCACGCCTGCGTAACGAAGGTAGTTCTGCTGTCGGATTCTAGGGCAGCACTGCTGGCGATAGCGTCTGGAGATCCCTTGACTAATGCTAGAATTCTCGCATGCCGGAAATCTATAGAATGTAAAAGAAAAATACTTACAGTATTGGTAATGCAGTGGATTCCAGCCCATTGCGGTATATATGGGAATGAGGAGGCGGATCGACTTGCACGGTTAGGGGCTAGGCAACCTCAACCGCTTCTTCCAGTCACCATGGACATGGCGAAAGAAATGGTCCGAAGCGCTACCAATAAAAGAGCAGAGGAAAGGAGTAGAGGAGAATGTGGGGGCAAGAACTGGGCGGCATTGCTAGACCCTAAGAGGCGTCCTCCATTGACTTTACCAAGAGCGGTGTCAGTGGCATGCTTCAGGTTGGCTTCTGGACATGACTATTAGTGGCACCACCTGAAGAGAATAGGAGTGGCTGATTCTTCAGACTGCGTCCTGTGTGAAGATGGTGAGATGAGTAGCGATCACATATTGCATGTGCGGCAACGGCGGACTTGATTACAGGCAGGAGTTACTTCAGCAAAGCTAAATTATACTGGGCGGTTAGAAACAAAATGGCAGAAATGCCTCTTTTGGCATAGACTAAAAAAAAATAATAAGGTATCAATTAATAGAGTATTTGACGTACCATAAGGTATCAATTAATAGGGTATTTGACATATCATAAGGTTTCAATTAATAGGGTATTTGACACATCATAAGGTATCAATTAATAGGGTATTTGAAATATCATAAGGTATCAATTAATAGGGTATATGACATCATAGGGTATCAATTAATAGGGTATTTGACGTATCATTCGGTTTGAATTAATATGGTATTTGATGTACAATAGGGTATCGATTAATAGGGTATTTGACCTATCATAGAGTACCAATAGATTATATATAGTACTTATTCTATACGCTACTTATATATACATCTAATGTATAAAAATGAATTTTGGGTTGTTCGTACTTTATGCGTTCCTTTTATCCAATTGTGATGTGGTTTTTGCTAACTTTTAAGGATTTCACCGTCAAGAACCGGGAAGAATATAGGCTGGCCCTAATTTTTTGTAAACAAAAAACAAAAGAAAACGTGTAGCTCAAAAAGTATAAATATTGTACATAAGAATGATTTAAGAGGAGAATAATAAACAGTATTGTTTCAGCAAGTATTTTAAAACAACAGAATAGAATAAAAGTCCCAATGCAATGGAATCTAATAATCAACTATTACAAGTAATTGAAAGGGTATTGACAAAGTTATTATTATAAATAAAAGATAATCATTTGAAAACAAACACAAAATATTTCTTATAACCTTCTTATGATAATTCACCTCGGGACCACTAGAGATGTTGGTAGGAGTGCTAGTATGTAGTAACTGAACAGTTATTTCAATTATGAATATAATTAACAGACACCTCACACACACACACACACACACACACTCTCTCTCTCTCTCTCTCTCTCTCTCTCTCTATATATATATATATATATATAAATGTAAATTCAAATTAGTTGAGCCTAAAAACTAGTATTATCATTGTAATACTTTTCCAATGGCATAGCATGATTACCAGTTACCAATTAGATATCTTTATAAATTATTATTTCATTGAAATACATTATATATTAGGAAGTGGTATTGGGTAATATTTATTTAAATTTTATAT
>NW_027108604.1:185362-197685 GCF_000696795.3 Halyomorpha halys
GCACCTGCTGGAGCAAACGCTACCAATTTTGATGGAGAGGTAGCTGCTATTACTTTAGCTTTAGAAAAGCTTACTCACGCCTGCGTAACGAAGGTAGTTCTGCTGTCGGATTCTAGGGCAGCACTGCTGGCGATAGCGTCTGGAGATCCCTTGACTAATGCTAGAATTCTCGCATGCCGGAAATCTATAGAATGTAAAAGAAAAATACTTACAGTATTGGTAATGCAGTGGATTCCAGCCCATTGCGGTATATATGGGAATGAGGAGGCGGATCGACTTGCACGGTTAGGGGCTAGGCAACCTCAACCGCTTCTTCCAGTCACCATGGACATGGCGAAAGAAATGGTCCGAAGCGCTACCAATAAAAGAGCAGAGGAAAGGAGTAGAGGAGAATGTGGGGGCAAGAACTGGGCGGCATTGCTAGACCCTAAGAGGCGTCCTCCATTGACTTTACCAAGAGCGGTGTCAGTGGCATGCTTCAGGTTGGCTTCTGGACATGACTATTAGTGGCACCACCTGAAGAGAATAGGAGTGGCTGATTCTTCAGACTGCGTCCTGTGTGAAGATGGTGAGATGAGTAGCGATCACATATTGCATGTGCGGCAACGGCGGACTTGATTACAGGCAGGAGTTACTTCAGCAAAGCTAAATTATACTGGGCGGTTAGAAACAAAATGGCAGAAATGCCTCTTTTGGCATAGACTAAAAAAAAATAATAAGGTATCAATTAATAGAGTATTTGACGTACCATAAGGTATCAATTAATAGGGTATTTGACATATCATAAGGTTTCAATTAATAGGGTATTTGACACATCATAAGGTATCAATTAATAGGGTATTTGAAATATCATAAGGTATCAATTAATAGGGTATATGACATCATAGGGTATCAATTAATAGGGTATTTGACGTATCATTCGGTTTGAATTAATATGGTATTTGATGTACAATAGGGTATCGATTAATAGGGTATTTGACCTATCATAGAGTACCAATAGATTATATATAGTACTTATTCTATACGCTACTTATATATACATCTAATGTATAAAAATGAATTTTGGGTTGTTCGTACTTTATGCGTTCCTTTTATCCAATTGTGATGTGGTTTTTGCTAACTTTTAAGGATTTCACCGTCAAGAACCGGGAAGAATATAGGCTGGCCCTAATTTTTTGTAAACAAAAAACAAAAGAAAACGTGTAGCTCAAAAAGTATAAATATTGTACATAAGAATGATTTAAGAGGAGAATAATAAACAGTATTGTTTCAGCAAGTATTTTAAAACAACAGAATAGAATAAAAGTCCCAATGCAATGGAATCTAATAATCAACTATTACAAGTAATTGAAAGGGTATTGACAAAGTTATTATTATAAATAAAAGATAATCATTTGAAAACAAACACAAAATATTTCTTATAACCTTCTTATGATAATTCACCTCGGGACCACTAGAGATGTTGGTAGGAGTGCTAGTATGTAGTAACTGAACAGTTATTTCAATTATGAATATAATTAACAGACACCTCACACACACACACACACACACACACTCTCTCTCTCTCTCTCTCTCTCTCTCTCTCTATATATATATATATATATATAAATGTAAATTCAAATTAGTTGAGCCTAAAAACTAGTATTATCATTGTAATACTTTTCCAATGGCATAGCATGATTACCAGTTACCAATTAGATATCTTTATAAATTATTATTTCATTGAAATACATTATATATTAGGAAGTGGTATTGGGTAATATTTATTTAAATTTTATATACCCATAAATAATATTAGACAATAAACATGATTCAGATAGATGGTTTTACCATAAAATACTTTACGTTGTGCATGCCGTGGTAGCTGGGTGCCCTTTTGGTCCTTTCTTCCTCATTGGCTTTTCGTAGCTCCACCCCTGAAGAATACATCACAATGGAAGACGAAGTAGGTTTGGGGAAGGGTAGAAGGTGGAGAATTTGAAAGAAACATGATGTACGCAGAGAAGGAATTAATAATTTTGTAGATTCATAAATAAAACAATTGATGCGAAAAATCGAACAACTGAAATGTTAGAAAAGTCAATTTTCCGTAATAATCCTTCATCAAAATTAAGGTATTTAATTTATTGAAGGCACATCATCATTTCGGGCATTTGTATCTCAATGATCTTGTCATCATCATTTGAATATCCTCGACGGACCGGGACGAGGATACTCAAATGATGATGATGAATTTTTATTGGGTAATTGAATTCTCAAATGACTTTGTTCGATTATCCATATATTTTATTTTTTGAGATTTACGCCTTCAGGACTCGTCAAATTGGAAACTTAACTGATATAAAATTATATTTTTTTTTGGAGAATCCTTCATTGGAAATATTTTTGTTAAATGTACTAAAAAAGAACTGTAAGAGTTTACGAAGTCCATTTCACTGTCTAATTAAACTTTATTCATTAAAACTAAGACCTATTAAGTTTCATTTTGAAATACTAAACATATTAAAAAAATAGAGGGTAAGAGTTTTTACACCCTTCATGTGATACGTAAAATGTTTAATCTTACTGCTATACCACAATGAGCAATAATAAATACTTCACTATACAATCCACTACCGACTGGAATTTTAAAACAAAACTCACCAATACTTGAAAATATTCAAAAGAATTGTTCATTGAATCGACAAATAAAAAAATTCTGTTCATTAAAACTTAACCAATATCCATTTCCTTGCATAATTATTGTATTTAAAAGAGATTATCTTCAATAATAAGAAAATTAATCAATCTGAAAATATTTATTTAATTATCCATATGTTCATTGAAACAAATTCGAGAAAACTAAAAATTAACACAAATATATATATATATTTTTTTTATAAAGAAATGAATCACAAGATTAATCACTCTTAATGACTACGTCAATAGAATGAAGGATCATATCTAAGAAATAAGAAAGAAATCTTCTACCCGTAGCAAATACACGATAATCAAAATTATTAATATTCTTAAAATTTCTCCTCGCTCAATTTCAGTTTCAGAGCAGTATAATGAGAGATACTTCAGTTCAACGAGGAAAGACGGACCAGATACATACGATACTCGAACTACCGACGGTGACAGAATTTATATCGAGGAGGCATATCAAATGTTTTGACAGCCTCCAGTACTGTACGAACCCATTATTTAGGACACTGACACCGACAGGACGGCTACAAAGGTGGCAGGCACACGCAGATTCAGACTCGACTGAGTAACAAGTAACTAAATTATTTGAATCAACATAGATGGTGAGCCCATCACTAACAGACTGACATAAAATACAGACTACTACTTCCCAAATAATCAAATTATTTCAGTCCACTCATAAAATGGATTACCAAAATACCGAAAAAGAGGCTACCTTCAACTAGGGATGGGATATCGAAAGAAAAATATCGATATCGGTATCGATATCGATATCGGATAGCAATATCGATATAGGTATTATATCGGAACTAAAATATCGATATTTTAAAATATCGATATCGAAAATTTAACGAATTAAAGTAATAATATTTATAAAATGATATAGCAAGACACAGGAAGACTTATTTTATGTCATACCTAATCAAAATACATAAGAAACTCTTAATAAATTTGAAACAAAGCAACACCACAACCATATCATAAACAGAACATATATATACTAAAATATAATTGTTTTATTGAAGAAAATTTAATAATAGGAAATTTATTAAAATCTCTATGTGTTATTTCAGTCATTTTCAATAAATTATCGATATTTCGATAAAATAATATCGGAATATTATTGCTTAAATTCAATATTGATATTATAATAATACAAAATATCGAAATAAATATGTATTTATCAAAATAAAATATCGATATTCCATTTTTAATTATTCTATACAATTTTCTAGTCTTTTTAAACAAAATATCAATATTTCGATAAAATTATATCGGGATATTGTTTATAATCTACCATATCGATATTACCAAATATGTTATGTTATGTTATCTTAATGTAAATATATTAAATTATTCAAACAAAATATCTATATTCCATTTTAAATTTGTCGTTAAATAATATCGGAATAATGTTAGAAATCAATAATTATAAAATTGTCAAATATTGAAATGAATTTGAAAATTAAAATATCGAAATACTATTTTTAAGCTTCATTATTTTCTTTAAAAAAATATCGAAATTTGGATTTTTTTTTTTTTTAGGAACCGATATGCCGATATTATCGAAGGAATATTATCGATATTCCGATATTATCGGTTACTCGATATCGATATCAAAATATCGGATATCGGAGACAAAATATCGATATTTCGATAATATCGATATCGATATCCCATCCCTACCTTCAACCCGTTTTCATCATCACACACCAATGGGGCTTAGAAGAAAAAGAAAAAAAAACTAGCTCAATTTTTGTTTGTTCACCTCTTCCTGGTCATTTCTGACATTCAGAGGAGTTATCATACGCTACCAACCTCGGAAGAGTTGTTCTAGGTACCACTCAATTAAAACCAGAGTGGGGAAAATCGAAAATGCTGCGACGAAATAAAAATCAACCTCCCTTCCCCATGCCCAAATCGAACCGACACCGTTGCATTTATGAGGTTGCTAGTGTGACGCCTTAAGGCTTGATAAATTAAAATTAAAAATTTTTTTAAATAGTAATTAAAGAATCTTAATTGAAATCCTTAATTTTTTTAATTATTCAGGGTACTTGTGATATCCAAAATTCATTTTTAGTTAATTAATGACTTTTTCCCTCATTTGATGATGTAGAAGCTGATTATTTTGCACTGAGACATCTGGTAACTAAGCAAACATAAACCAGCATCTTTTTTTACACCTCAAATTGATTGCGAATTTGGCTAGCTATATTGGTAGTTTTAAGTTTCCATATTAGTTTTTTCTTGATTAGAGAGAGACAAGACATTTTTCAACACTACTAGATCTAATCATGCCTGTGATCCAAACTCCCATAGAAGTTAATTTATCTACAAATCGCAAGGATGTAAAATAATTATACACATCAATTGATTAGAAAGTATTTTTGCTGTTAATCTTTCTTGGCAATGTTTCACAATTTTGAATCACTCTTCCGCCTACTCCATACTCATATTTGTATTCATTTTTGAGATTTTGGCACCTAGATAAATCTCAAAATCATTTAAGAAATCCAATTTACTATTCTAGCACCAGGTTTCATATCTATAACGGATATATGATTCAACAGATGACAAAAACTTTTGTCTATTATTTTTAAAGTTGAAAAAGATGGTCAAAAAGAATTGAACATCGCAAAAAATTCATTTCCATCAATAAAATAAAGTTTGTTAATTAAAATTATTATATGGAAAAAATATATATATTTTTTGCTATACAGTTTTGAATATACCATCTCATGCCAAGTGTTGTGATAATGCAGTACATAGTTAATTCCTTAGAAATATTAAGATGGAATATAAAAATTAATAACTCCTCAAAACAAAACAATAGGAATTTCTATTAGAATAAAAATTGTAGCAGACAAATTACAAATAACATTATTTAAAATAAAATGAGACATCCTATATAGAGAACGAGGGAATAAGCCAAACTTCTGGGTTAAATAAGTGATATGGAGGGTTAGGATGGAAAGCATGTTGAAACATAATCAGTCATGCTGGAAGATTATTGATTGACCGTGTGTAAAGATGAAAGGAATATGGTCCGGGTGCGGTCAAAAAAGAACAAAAAAATAGTAATGGAAGATTATTGATTGACCGTGTGTAAAGATGAAAGGAATATGGTCCGGGTGTGGTCAAAAAAACTCAAATAGTAGAAATATACTATTTTAATGAGCCAACGTTTCGCCCCACGTTGCAGGGCTTCTTCAGGGCTATTTTTACGGCAGTCAAAACAAAAATCTATTTTTGAGGCGAAACGTTGGCTCATTAAAATAGTATATTTCTACTATTTGAGTTTTTTTGACCGCACCCGGACCATATTCCTTTCATAATCAGTCATGTTTCAGCCTGTCTTGCTACCCTCTGTTTTTGTATGTTTCTCAGGATGTTGTGTTCTTGCAACGCTAGTTATTAATAGGTTAAAAAAAAAATTAAAATTAAATTTATTTTCTTAACTTTTTAAAAAAGTTTATTTCATCGAATAGTTATTTCTGATCCAGGAGATAATTATTGGAAGCTTTAAAATAATTTTATTTTTACTTTTGATAGTAGTAATATTAGGAATAACATTATTATTATTTTTTATATTTTGATTAAAGGAAAAGGAACATAGCTTATAATGAAAATACATAATGATTAAATGTATGTAATAATATTGCAGGTAAAAAAGTAATATTTCATATTTTCTTTAAAAATTTTGTTTTGACATAAACATATAGAAAAAAAAAAGTCCAATCAAGGACAATATGTAATAAATATTTAAAGAAATTCATAAATAAAAGAAAATTTCATATACATAATTTTCAGAACTAACAAATGATATTCTAAAAAGTACAGAAACATTTTATCACAAGGTACAAATTTATTTCTTCAGATGATTACACAATTTATAAAAACAAATATGTGTATAAATTAGGTATAAACAAAAGCTTATATATATTTATTTAAAACAATAAAATTAATTTCAGATTCGCACTTAAGAATAAATATAATAAAAAGTTCCATTATACAAACAAACTTGATAGCTATTGTAACAATTTAGCTAGCTTATTTCAGCATTTTGAAAAGTTATAAATATTATTTTCTTAGATTATACACATTTAAAACATTTAATAAGTTACTAATAATATATATAAAAAAAATATCTTACTCAATACCTTGTCAATGGTAAAACTTAACGATACATGAAATTAACATTCAAATAACTAATTTTATGTACAATCGTGTAGGTTAATGTAATAATATGTTACGGGTAGAATTAAACTGTAACTATTTTCATTAATTTATAATATATGGAAAAAGAGATAATTGTTGTTCTACTCTTTTAGTAAACTATTGTATTAAAAGGAAATGCAATGCTCGTGAGATCCATAAATTTCATATTTTACAAACTAATATATATATTTTTTTTTATTTTTTAAATAGGCCCCAAATTATAATACAATCAGGCCTAGAAAATGCCTAAGGTATTTGGTTTCATATTTTTAAACCTACACTGTAAAATATATACAAAATCTTAAATACGTGATGAATTTGACTGCGTAATGGCCTTATTTCTAAAAAAAAAAAAAAGGAAAAACAAAACAAAAAAGTAAATTTGCATTATATACAAAATACTTAAAATAAATCTTACAGATTCTGTTGTACATGTTAAATAGGATATCCAACAAAATAATCTTCAGTTATTCAAATATACATATATTGCACAAAATAATAATAATAAAAAAAAAAAAACTACTACACTCACCAATCTCTGAAGCATTTATAAATATTTAAAAAAATCTTACAACATCAAATAAAAAAAGACAAAATAAATTAAAAATTGGTTTTGTTTTAATAATGCCACTTATATAGTTATAGCTTATCCTGGTAACCTAAATATTTTGCCTAGTGATTGTGTTTTTAAAATTTGTTTTTTCACTGTATTCACTCTGACAACATTAAAACATAAGATTTTCAGATATTCTCCCATCTAAAACTGGGTAATTGATAGCTAGTAAAAATTTATTTATTTCAATAAATAAGCAAAAAAGATCGTTTTAACTCTTTTGTTATCTCTATCATAAAATAATGTTAAACTTTGTGGGTAAAATATTGAGATCTGATTGATTTATGGAAAATGAAAATGAATCATACTGGAAGTTATTTCAATGGCTAGGTTTTTGGCAATTTTTTTAATAATTTGACGGGGCAATGATTTAATATCATAATAAAAGAATAAAAAATGAAAGTTTTTTTTGCTCATTTATTTAGTATCATTACAGATTTGATATATTTGGAAAGAATGTTTTATATATGAGAACAATTTTATTTACATAAAAAGTTAAAAACTATAATATGGATGTGGTATGATTACAAACTTTGGTTTGATGATATTAAACAATGATTTAGTGATTTGTTCCCTTTCTAGAAAAATATATTCCTCAATCTTGAGATATTAGCCTGAAAAGCTTTACTTTTAGGGATGACACTTGGTAAAATGAGGAATTCCTGGCTACAGGTTTCTTCAATATAACAGGAGGAAACTGACATAATTATATAATAGAATGAGAAGCACTATTTTTTAAGAAGAAAACAGTTTTCATCATGAAGAAGCAATTAATACCGATCATTACAATTGTGCAGAAATGTTTGGGGTACTTCAGTTTTTTTCCTGAATTTTTGCATTTAATAATACTGTGGAATACTGAAAATCCAAATTTTTATAATCTGAATCTGAAAATAGGGTAATATTCTTTGAAATCTACAAAGAGCTAAGATAACAATAAAACAACAGTGGTATTAAGTAATATAAAGTATATTTTTGAAAATTTAAAATTAGACAAGTTGAAATCGATACAGTATTACTAAACTATATTTTCAATCTCGATTTAATCCCGAAATTCATTCATGTTTAAACTGATCTTATAAGATAAAATGAATTATCTTACATGGTAATATTTTTTTAATCACATGTAATTGAAGTTTATTTTAAGAGTGATTTCCTTAATCAATAAAATTTGTTAATTTGGAATGGTCTCAGTTCTGATCATTTCAGATAATCAGTAAAAGAGGAAGGGAGTTCAGTTTTGAACATAAAGTGCTATATCAGTTGTTCTTTGATGACTAATTTTAATTTATTGTAGATTGGAAAAGGAAAAATTAAATTAAAAAAATTATTTGAAATACCACTTATTTCTCTTGACACACATTAATCAATGAGGCCCATCCAAACCCAAATCCACAAGATTAGTTTTGTTGCAATCCTACCACCTATGTTCGGACTACTCTCGGATTTTTACCCGACAGATCAGTGTTTAACTTTTTAGGTATACATTTGTTCCTAAACCCTACAATCTTACACACCCATTTTATTTCCCAGAATGCTACCAACTGAATTAAATTTACTGGGTGCCGTTCAAAATTTGGCGTTATGTAGCCTTCTAAATTCTCCGGTTAACTCATCCTTCTTCAGTCCAAATATTTTATGCAATTAAATCTATAGATGATACAATAAGAAAATTATGTACTATTTAGGTTAAATTGTAAATTTTTAGGTTTGAATACTTATTTAGTATTTCTAAATGAAGAAGGTAAATTCAGTAACATTAGTTTTAATATAAGATTTTTGTCAATATCAAATTTTTAACTTCAAGGAATCAAGGAAATATTTTTTAAGAAAATCATTTTGTATTATTAATTACATATTACAGTGTTCGCTTCTACTGGGAATAATCTGTCGCATGCAATAGAAAAAACCTGTAGCTAAGAGATCAGAGCTCAGTCCAGTGATCAAAAGAATATTAGTGAATAGTACAACGAGGCAATGAGATACAGATATAAAGATATAAATAGACAGAATAAGAGAGATATAATAGGGAATAAAAAGTTCTTTGGCAAATTTAACATAAAGTTGTTAGCCTATTTTTACTATAAATAATAATAGTAATAGTAATAATAATAATAGTAATAATAAATCATTCTAATATATAGACACAATTATAAAAATATAGAACATTTGTTTATTAAAATCCATACAATTAAAAACATACATAAAATAATACTTTACAACCAGTAATATAAACTAATTAACATAGGTTTCGTCTACAATTGATCATCTATTTACAAACAGATAAGATGTTTAAGCTTAGAAAACTAGTTTTTGATTGACGCTCTAAGCCAGGCTTGTTTGTTTTTATTTTTATGTTGTAGTATAACAGTACTATAATAAAACAGATATAGAAAGAGAAGCTGAGAATTAATACAGTGACCATCCGCCTTCTTAGTTCAATCTGTAAAGAAAATTTTACGTAAGTACTAAGATTAATGAGTTAAAAATATTTCTTTTATCTTGAAAGAAATACACTTTTACTAAAGCAATTAAATTTTTCAAAAAATATTGTCATAACTTAAAATAAAAAGTTAAATCAAATTAGAAATTAGCCATTTTATGAAAATATTATCATTGCAGGTTAGATAGTTATTCAATAAAGAAAGCTGGTATAAGGCTAATGGTATAAGGCTTGGCCCCGACTAGAGGTGTTAATAACACCAATATATTTATATAATAGAAAATCAATAGTCAATGAATTTAGCATATTATTATGTCATTTATGACCAAATGTCACCAGTTGTTGACGGGTGAACCATTGTTTTTGAACATTAAAAATTAGGTGTCAATTTTTAAATGGTTGTTAATACCCAACTCTTAATATTAAAAACATATGTAGACCCATCAATAATTGGCATATTCACCGAACAACTTATTTATTTTATTTATATTTTTTTGAGATTTAAAATATATTTGAACTAAATTATTGATACTAAACTAAACTAAAATATAATAGCGTTTCTTTCTCTTACAATGGTTTTTGGCGGTGGCTGACTAGATGTATATATATGTGTATAAATAGTGGTGAAGCCCACTAGTGGTGGTTAAGACAGCCAGTATGCTTGCGCCAGTCAAGCTTTACTCCTAACCTGTGACACTCCCTAGCATATGCTGTGAAGGATTCGCAATAACACCGCTGTTTAGCTGGACATTCACACATATCTTTGATGCAAGACCTGTTAAATAACATATTTTTTATAAAGAAAACTGCAAAAACTTAAAATTGTAAAAATCTAACATGTTAATTAAGTTATCACTAATTCATGTATCCATTTTTTTTTATTATAAAGAAAAATTGCAATAAAAAAAGTACAAGGTGCTATTTTGAAAATTTGTTTGGTTTTTTCTTTGAACGAATACCTAATATACAAACCTAAATTTTGTTTAAAATTATTCTGTTTTTTTTAAATTTCATTGGAAATATTTAAACCAATTTATAATAAAATTAACTGGTAGGTGTCATAACATATATAGGTACATGTCATGGTATAAGACAAATATCTGATACATATGTTGGTACATTGCATTGACCCTGTTTACTACATTTACTGGGCACTTCTAAAACCATAATTTGTTTGTTGACATGTGAACCATTACATTCATCACATAAACATTGAATATTTAATATTCTTTAATATATTATTTGAGTCAACAAAGATCACAACAGAATCTTCTCATCCACTAACAGACAACATCTTAGTAGCATCTCTCGATGTTATTTAATAGCTTCAGAGAGAGAGTAGCGGAACTTAATAAACCAAAGAGCTAGCCGGAATGGTCCCTCCCCATTCTCTGTTAGCTCCACGGCTATCACGCCACTCATGTACAAACCGTCTTCAGCGGACAATATTTTCCTCATCTTATAATGCCATCAGGCAAAACAAGATAAAATGTAAATATGTGTATATATAATTTTTCATAGGTTAAGTAATATATAATTGTAATTGATTGAGAATAAATAAATAGGTTAAAAAAAAAGAAGAGTGAATTTCCCCTTCAGGGAACCATCTCCTTAGGCGGCTATGAGTTATAATATACAGAGTGGTTCAGTAAATTTCAGAGCTTTTTTCGGAAACATATATTGGAATTTTATTTCAATTTGCCTTCTCTGGATCTTTTCTCCTTCCTAAGCTTTTTCACCCTTTAGTAAGGACCTACATCTTCTTCCTGTGGGACTTGTCTTCCCCTTCACAAAGGTAGGCTAGATTCCTGTGGAATGAAGATTCCTTTCTGTGGGGATTAACATGAAATATGCTGGTTCCCATAAAACTCCATCGTAAAACTCCATCTGTAAATTCATCTTCTAACCAACTACCTAACCTACTAAACACATATTGTCCTGGACTTATGGTAAAGAGTACCTCACATCTTCAATTGGAGTCAGAACTAAATAATTATTAACAGCCACCTCAACTACATGTTTATTTTGTGTATGAATACTTGGGACACATTCATTATCCGAATATATTGGGATAAAACATAATTTCTCAAAATTTGTATTGATTCATTTCCTTGGAGTTGTCTATGATATTAATCATTCCTGTTTCATCAATTTGGCATTGTTGCAATTTCTTGCATTGTTTCAGTATACTTTTGTTTTTTATCCTTATATTCTGAAAAATTTATGTATGTATAACTTCATGTTTGTTTTGAAAGGATTCTTAGTTATTCTTTCCATTTTATAAAGAACATTTGTCTTAAATAAAAACATATTTGACCATACATTGAAAATTGATTGTTATAATTATATTATATTTAT